>NC_030991.1:3930413-4124406 GCF_000149955.1 Fusarium oxysporum f. sp. lycopersici 4287
TCGAGTACAAAGAATAGGAGCACAGACGATTATAGGGTCCTTCACAAGCGTGGCGACAGGAGTAGCTGAGGCTGAAGCCCACATAGCGACCATCCACGAACGATTCTGGAGACGAGCAAGCAAGCTGTGGGTAGACATACACACGCTGCCGCGGACCAACCCGGTCCGGAACCTCCTACGAGGAATCAAAGCCTTCAGGCGCTTCATATCTCCACTCAGGCGCATCGCGGATGTATGCAGAGAGATACCGAAGGATACCATGGAAGTCATTCAGCCATTCACCCTCGCTCCGTGGGAGGCACGCCTACAAGTCATACTGAACAGTCAAGGAGAGGAAGAAGAAAACAAGACCAAAGAGCTAACCAAAGCAGGATGGGCGGTCAGGATAGCGACAAGCAGCTCCGCGCGGAATGATCTAGTCGGCATGGGAGTAGCTATCAGAATCCCCATATCCGTGGCAAGAGCCGGCAAGATCAACGAAGCCTTTTCGGTCACCCTGGGTACGAGGGAAGAACACAACCCGTACACAGCCGAACTGGCAGCGATCGCTCATGGTCTCAACTACCTGCCGGAGATGAAGTATCGAGTCATTGTGATCGCGACAAATAACAAATCGGCTGCACAAGCTATAGGTAACCCACGCCAGCAGTCAGGCCAAGGGCACATCCGAGAGATATATGATGCTATAGAGAAGCTCCGAGGAAACGGCAACAGAGTCAATATCATCTGGCTACCACGCGACAGCGAGCTCAAAATCCAGAAGACAGCCAAGATGTCAGCTCGTTACGCAACGGAGCCGTACATGACACCGCGGAGAGGAATGATCAAAGCAAAGACTACAATTCTCAATCGAGCGAGGGCAGATCTACGAACGGAAAGGAAGCTACCAGATGGAGTTGGCAGGCATTCTAGGAAGGTCGACTCAGCTCTGCCCGGTAAACATACCCGCCTGCTATACGACCAGTTATCATGGAAGGAAGCCAGCGTGCTGGCGCAGCTTAGAACCGGAATGGCGCGACTGAACGGCTATCTATATCAGATCTGGGCAGCACCGACGGATGAGTGCCCATGTAGGCGGACAAAGGAAACGGTAGAGCATTTCCTCTTTCGATGCGTGAAATGGACGACACAACGCAAAGAGATGTTTCAGAGTATAAATGAGAAACGCGGCAACCTCTCCTTTCATCTGGGAGGTAAGGCAGCATCAGACGGTCAGGAATGGAAGCCAGACATGGACGCGGTGCGGGCCACGATCAGGTTCGCGATCGCTACAGGTCGCTTGGAACGGAGATGACGGGAACACTACTAACCTAGTAACATTTTATCAACACTAACCGATAACCTATGACGCCCTCAAATAATCAACAGCAGGCATTGCTTCAGCCGCCGAAGATAGGAAACTGAACACTTGGAGGGATTGGGCTTCAAGTCGACCTGCTACTACTAACAATCACGAGGACTAAGAAGAAAAGCAATGACTAGACTGGAAGGAACAAGGTGAGAATTGTATGGGCTTGGCGAGAGCAAGGCAATAACTAGCGAAGTGTATGTACCTTTAGCTTCAGAGCCCATTGGGCGTTGGCCTACCGGGCGTAATAGACTTGTATTGTATTGTACAGCACGCGGGAATATGCGGACACAAATTGAGCAATGTGTGGCACAGCATGGGCTTGGGGAAACGAGGACGAAAAGCAGGCGTTGTATGTAAGCATTAGTGACCAGTGCCCTTTCGGTCAGAACAGGCCGCCGGGCGTAATAAATTGTATTGTACAGCACGCGAAATATGAAGCAGATGAATCGTTTCCATATTGCGAGATATCTCTCGAAGCTTGGTATGACCTGAAACCCGTGAGGACAAAAGGCATCTTTCACGAATGTGTTCAGCCAACAGCGAGGGATGTACGGTGTACGATCGAGCGTAACTCTTGCGCCGTCGAAAATCAAGTCTAGCCCATAAAGGATGATCTGTAGCTGGGCTTCAGTTTCGGCAGAGCTCCACATCGAAAATCCCTGCCATTGGCCAAGCAGATAATTTCTACTCCATTGAGACGCAGGTTGCTTCGCTGTGGCGACTATGATTCCGAGTGATCTATCACAGAATAGCTCAGCCCAGCGGGTGTGCTGGAGCCACGGGGTTGTCTCACTTGATCCGGTGGCCGTGAAATAGCCAGTCTGAGTACATTCGAATGGGCTTTTCATGATGTGAATGTTCCGACATGCGATGCTTACGAAGAGATGGTGGTAACGGAACTTTTCGATTCATTAGGTTTGCATGCCCCAGTAGATAGGTGGCCAGTGTACACGTTATACGCACGTCGACGCGTTCAAATCATTCGCAGAGCTTCAAGTCAAAACTCTTTAATGGAAAAAGTAAAGTTGGCCAATGAGATAGCGAGATCACCACTTTAGCTTGAACTTTGCTTTGGGCATAGTATTGAGAAGCCTCTTTCAAGTGAAAGTGGAATGCGGGGTCATTGCAGGGAATATCAGCCAATGATGATGTAAAACATCCACTTTCGGTGAAAATGAGTGAATCTATAGAGATGTAGCAAATACGCTTTTGTATATTTCTCGTAATAAACTTGATGAGTATAGAGTCACAGTACGTATATACAGGCGCTTCCCGGAATCTCAGCACACGAGCACACGATTCGCAGCTTATGCCACGGCAGCTTTTCCAGATAACATTTGGCGTAACATCGTCAAGTATTTAACCTTCAAAGACTCAAAAATCTTCAACTCAAGCCACAGTTGTGTCCAATCTGGATGAAGTTCATGATAATCAAAACGTCCCACTTCAAGCAGGGCTCACATACCTTGTGCTATACCGCTATCTCAACCGTCGTCATATCCGCTAGTTGGAGATGGAGTGCGATTTGAACGATAGCAAACTAATGACTCAGATGTCCCTAAAAGTCTTTCTCCCTATAATTTGTTGGGGCGTATAAAGGCGCAGCCAGTATTTACATTTCTTACCACAATCTCATCGTAAAGGCGCGGCAGCGGAGACTGCCGAGCAGCGATATTGGATGGAGACCTCCAGCCAAATGTATAAAGGGCGCTATTCCACCTTTATCCCAGTACCATGCTGGTTTACCATTGCTTCCCCCACTTCTTGCGTATTGTACTAAGCGAGCCCGCTCTACCCTCTTGCGCTTCTTTTCAGGCCTCCTTCAGCGTTCGAATGATGGCACAAGGTCAAAGCTTCTTTGTTCTTCATGATCCTATCACGGTTACGGAAGCAGACAGTTTCCTGGGTTGTTTGGTTGTCTCCAAAAACGCCCCTTTGGATAATTTCTCGCCCATTTCTCTGCGTAACAAAGCCTACAGGAGAACCGACGAACTCATTCCAGGCATACTACCTCAACCTGAAAATTTGGGGTCTGTTGATTGGACCGCAACAGCCGTCAGAAAACGAAGCATTACATGGAAGTTATCAGCGCTGTTAAACTTGAACCTGCCCAGTATTGTGGATGACAGGTTGAGGCTTGAAAGTGAGCTTGTTAAGAGGTATATTCTGCCTGATCCTGAAGCTACGTTCCGACAACTCATGAAAAATGATTTTTACAATCAAGAGGCCTGGAAACTACTCAGAAAGACTAAGTCTAAGTCTAATCGTCTTTACCTCGTCACCGGGTTTATAACTGCCTCTAAAAGCACGTGGGCCAAAAGGTTTGAGAGCACACGGACCAAACCGTTTCAAAGCACACGGAACAAAACGCATACCTATAAACATGTCCCTGATGAACAGATTATCGCCGTAGCGTACTCGGTCGTCCAGATTTCTACCAAACTGACGTGGTTCCCGAGACTGATAACTCGGACATTGGCCGTCGATGGTCCAGAGAGAGCTAAAAGATATCACCTAAGATTCTGATGACGGAAGGCGCAGATTCAAAATGAGGTCGCTAGAGTGTGGAAATCGGGCCCCACGAGTACGGACATGGATGCCAATAGGTTGTAATTGAAAGATAATTTTCAGTGATTCTAAGTACCATGTATCAAGAAGATTCCTACGCTTAACAGAGCTTTTTTCATTTTTCTCGATACGTGGTGTCCTGCTTACTGCGCCTTGCTTGTCATCTTTTCTCATATGTTATCTTTTCACAAATGATATGCTTCCGTTCGTCCAATGAGGCTGACGTGTCGCTTCGAGTGTTGGTTGATCTTTCTGTATTCGAGCCAACCAGAACCTGCAGGTAGAAGGCCTCATTATGGATATTATTAGCCGCACCAATTGGAGAGCCCCGGATTCATTTTATTTTCGACGGATCGTCGGAGGCCCTGCCGTCCGGATATTGGTTTGTTTGCTGCCATGGGGCCATACGGTAGTTTCCCAATAATCAAGGAAGCAAGACTTGCCCTAGTAGGCCCTGTTAACCCTAATTTCTGCGGACGAAGACCCATCGCGTCCGAATTTCCTCAGGCCGCAATCCTCTCTCCGTAGACACTGGTACGGACATCTGGCGACCCGAATTACGAGTGGTATGCACGGAGCGTCAAATCGTGGATCAGGACCTGATACGCGGGGTAGTTGGTACATTAGTAGTAGTAGGGTAATTTGTTGGCTGACATGAATATAAACACGGATTAACTGCAGAGTGATCCGACGTGATCTTATGTCAGTTATGCGGGGCTTGGGCTACTACGACCTAAAGCTGGATCCGACCACCTCATAGCAGCTTTTCCGTGCCTTTGTATCACTGAGTCAGCCTTCACTAGCTAAAGTCGACATAATTAATAGTGCCCATCCACCCTGACGCTTTGCCAGCAGTCTCCAATATGCAGGGCAACTCTTCCCTCTACAAGGATCTAACAGATGCTATCTGCCTCTTGACGTCGCTCACCCAAGTTGCGCCAATCTCACATCCATTGAGTGACCCCATCGACACGGGCAGTGAAAGCTTAGGATGCAAAGACACGGTGGATGTCGACTATTCTCAAGACGATCCGGTCGATTCAGAAGCGGGAAAGTTGGGAGACCACTTCGAGGCCGACAGCGAAGATGCTCGTCTCCGGAGACTCAAAGATATGCTGGTGGACCGTCTGGCAGAGATACTGGCTAGGTTCAGGTCTCCCCCCAGATTAGGAAACCAAGATGCAAAGCATTTCCAGAGGGGAAATTCGGGGTAAGAAAATGGAGATTCTGATTGGTGTAGAAGTGGAAATGCGGCGCATTTCTGCTCTACATTCTTGAGTAGGGCTCCAATCAGAATCGGGGTGCAAGCGCCTAATTGAGCTGCAATAAAATAGCTGGTCCGCACACAGACTATAGGCAACCAAGCATATCTGACCACGTCATACCATCTCGAGAACATTAACTCCCAATCGGATGGCGCGTGTACGACAACCGGGAACCAACAGTCGAGATAAGACACAACATATCCGATATCACCTGATTTACACTCTCCAAAGTTCATTGCATCTCCCTGTCCATTCTAGCCCTCTCAGTCTTTCCCAAATCTGACTGTACGGTAACATTTTGTTAGTCCGTGAGTTCATTTGCTTTCTCCCACAGGATTAAGTCGACAATCGCCTACTCAAGCTTGCATTTTCCCCTAAGCTCCAAGCGGGGTAAGCGGGATCGGAACAACAAACAAACGTAGGGCCATGACACCAAGTCAAGATGCTGCCCAGCTCCCTGTTTAGCATCTACCGGCAATACAAGGAAGACACCGACTCAGTGGCTTCTTGGCTTGCTTCGACAGCAAAGGCCTGCGGATACCCTTCAGATTTACTCACACCTACCGGCATTCAGACAAAGGGAACAGGCCGCTTAAAAGGAAAGGCCAGAAGGGATGCTAAGAAGCAGAATACCTACGTTCCAACTCCTCTACACACTATTCCGAAGTACGTCATTGCTGTCAAGGACTTCATCCCTCTGGCTGAATTCATTTTCGCTTCGAAACCACTTATCTCAGTCCCTCCGTCCTTCGCCGAAACTCTCGACCGAGTCATATATGTGCGGGCCAAGTTTGGCGCTCAACTGATCGACCATGGGATGAAGCCAAGTACCAAATCGGATGCCACTCATTCCTTCTTCGTTGGGATTCTGGAAAAGGTCAGAGATGTCCTCAGGCCTCGTATGCCTGCTGGAACTAAATCTTTTCAATCCTTTGAGGACTTGGGTAATCGTTTCAGTGGTCTCAAAGTCTACGAATCCTCCCCAGAGTTGCTAGATGTCCCTGATATCGAGCGTCCCAAGAATGCACAAGGAGATGACACCATTTACGAGGCCGAACCTCAGACTTCGCTTGAAGATGCTCTAGTAGCGTACACAATCATGGTGAACGATCTCAACCAGATTAGGTCCTACATCGAATGGATTTGGTCCAATTACCGAGACGGACATTTTGACCTCGCCAACGCGGCTGTTGCCACGAATACTGGGATTGATCTGGCACGCAATCTTATTGACCAAGTCCTACCAATTTTTAAGGATCATGGTGGTGCCTGCACTATTTTGGAGAAGTTCTTCTTTATCTGTGCCAGGCGGGATGGATTCTCAGAGGATGATATTCTTTCATGGGGCCCAGCTGGTAAAAACGAAGATATTTATGAGGTTGCGGACAAAACCTACCTAAATGCCAGTCTATTGCTTGATCGTTTGGCTAGGGTTTTACCTCCAAACCATTTGCCGATCTACAAAGAAGGCATATTTGGAATGTACGATCCCCAGAGTGATCGAACGTCCAAGAAAGGTCAAGCCAAATTCAAAGAGGATCTGATCATCCTATCCGAATTCTTCACAGAGGCCGTCACGCTCGCTCGTCTCGTTCCTAACTACCCAGTTGAAGACGAGTTCATTCGAGGAATCCGGGAGTTAGATACGACTGGAAACATACCGTTTCACCTTGTATACGCTACCCAAATCCTCTTAGACGTTCATCACATCATCAGAGATCGCGCATCCAATGCACTGGACAGCCTACTCAAGCACACCACTACGATGGACGATGAGCTCAGCAGCCATATCGAGTTTCACGAGAATTTGAAAATTGAAAACTGGCCTGCTTCGAATGAGCGCGCTCTCCGCGAGTTTAAACAGTCCTTACAATGGTTCGCTCAGGATCCAGTCTTCCTTGCCAAGCAAAGGATCTCGCAGAGGGCTGGAAGCCTAGCCATGGAATCTGAAAGACATCGTATACTCGCCCACTCGCCTATACTCTGCGGCCTTGTGCTATACCACTTTCGAGCTAAGATGTATAATTTTGGTATTGCCATCACGAACGCCTGGGGCTCAATCACGTACCCTGCACATCTGTACAATGCCCTTCGAAATGAAGGCCTTCTCAACGGACATTGGACAGATATGGATACTGTCCAAACGTTGCTAGGAGACTCCAACTTATTCGTTGGTGAACGACCAGAAAATAGGCACGGCTACCTAAAACACTTTCTTCTGCAAATGGGCTATTCTGCTTCAACTTTCGCTGTTGGTGGGAGCAGGCTACTGCGGCGGCCTGGGAGACACCATGGCCTGGCCTCTCGTGGCGGGCCACGTGGCATTAAGGACGGTGCCCCAGTATCATGTATGTTTGTTGAAAGATATGTAAGAGGATCAGGTCAGATTGACCTGTCGCCCGAGCATGTTGACCAGATCATCTCGCGTAGTAGGTTCCAGGAAGAAGGATCAGAGAAAAACAACACTCTCATGCTTACTCTAATCGATGACCGAGACGAGCTGAGGAAGAAGCGTCAGCCCAAACAGCGTAAGAAGATGACTGGAGAAGCCCAGTGGCCTCCAGGCGAGCTTTTGAGGTCTCTGGTTTTGGCCTTGGGAGCAGAAACCTTGGAGTTTTCATTTCCATACTTGCTCATGCATAGGTGGTGTTGGAAGTTCTTGCGTCATGTCAAAGAGGCCTGTGATTTCACCTTGAAGCAGCTGTACACTACCTCTTACATCGAGAAAGAGAGCGAACTACCGTTTGTTGTGGGTTACATATTCATGGCTGCAAGCGATGACCAAGAGAGAAAGGGGGAGTTCTTGATGCGGGCTGCTGCCAAGGTGCTCAATGCCATGATTGAAGGTGGGGCAGGGGAATTGATGCTTGGAGTCGTGCGCAACTCTTATGGGTTGCAAGTTGAGTTTGCTACTGAGCATGACTCTGACAACAGTGGCAGTGCAGATAGTCAGTAGCTATAGCGTATCTTTCAGTTGCTTGAACAACCTCCATATCTGGCGCCCAGTTGTGGGGTTCTGATGTTGTCTTGCCTCCAAGATATAATGATACATACCTTCGTCTCGTATCGGTATACCGAAGCATTTGTGTGCGATATGACGTCTAATCTGCACAGCAGAAGAGAAGTGTGCCACTGTCTCTTTCGCTTGGCCATAAGTGTATTTGTCCGATGGTGCCATTCCAATCTGATGAAGGAAGCCATTCAATTGCGCCATTCCTCTTTATATCTCAGTCACTAGCTTTCTTTTAGGAACTTGAATCATGATATTTATTTAGAAAGCACTAATAGGGCGAATGATTGTTGATTTCGTCATTAGCAGACGTCACCGTGCCGGTGGCCTCGGTGATTGGATGGTAACGGTTCCATGACTTTCGGCGAGCCATGTCACAGCGACTGGGATTGTCTCTTCCGTTCCTTCGTCGGCGCCTTCCGCAGTTACTTTCTTTTCGCTGTTCAGTTCTGGAATAGAAAACCTGACTAAATGTGGTCTCGAAGCCAGCCCCGTCGATTTTATTTTTGGGCTATGATAAGCTTGTCGCGGTGTTTAGGACTCAAAGCAAAACCGCATTTTGTACATATAATAGCTGCTTCAGGCAAATTGTAATAAATGCTAAGCCTTTCAAGCTTCTGCAGTGTTGCCGGGGGGTAGAGTAGAACGGCTATGTTGCCTATAGAGGTACTGGCCATTATGACTAAATATATGTCAACATGATAGACAGGATGGAATGGCGGGGATAGGGTAGATACTATACGAAGATGATAAACACGTGAGTTTCAATATACAATGGTAATGAATGATGTTGTTTAGGTCTGCAGTCAAGCTGTTAAACTTGACAAGGGTCAGCCGACGGAAACGCGACGCGTTTCGTGTTTTAGGTTTTCTAATTTTATGAGTGCGGTACGAGAAACGCAATGCGTTTCCATCGCGGAAAACATGGGGCGAAAATGCTAGACGGTGATTGGTCAAAAACAGGAAACGCAATGCGTTTCTGCTGATAATTCTTGAGTAGGGATCCTGGTGCGTCCAAAACATCATTGATAGTTGGAACAAGGCCTCAGATAGTCGCAGCCAGTAGCCGTTTGGGAGAGAGAAGTCGGATCCTTCGTAGCCTAATGTTCGGTCTTCATGAACTTCTTCATCCTCCCCAAGACCGGCATCTTCGTCTGTACTTGTGTCAGAATTGTCTTGGTCGATATCTGAGATTTCAGGATCGGAAAGGGTTTCGCCGTTGTGACGCCAGTCTTGGCCGCGAGGTTCACCATCTTCGCTGTCTGAACTGTCGCTGATATGACCATCCTCTCCCAGTTGTAGTTGACTAACCAAGTATAACACATGCTGCATCATCTTGACCTCATTGGATCCTAAGCGTACGTTATACACCTCCACACGCTGCCGTGGTGGGTATTGCAGAACGCGAAATACGAAGCAGATAAATCTCTTCCATATTGCTAGATATCGTTTGAAGCTTGGTATGACCTGAAATCCGTGTGGCCAAAAAGCGTCCTTCGCGAATGTGTTTAGCCAACAGCGAGAGATATAGGGCGTACGGTCAAGTGTGGCTCTTGCCCTGTCGAACATCAAGTTTAGCCCATGGAGGATGATCTGTAGCTGGGCCTCAATATCGGCAGAGCTTAACATAGGCCTTCCTTGCCATTGACCAAGCAGATAATTCTACTCCATTGCGGGGCTGGTTGCTTCGCCGTAGCGGCGATAATCTCGAGTGATCTATCACGGAACAACTCGACCCAGCCGGTGTGCCGGAGCCACGGGGTCATTTCGCTCGCTCCAGTAAATGCCACATAATCAGTTTGAGTGCTTTCGAATGGGCGTTTCATTATGTGGAGATCTCGATTTCAAGATTAATGTTGGCGAGGAGATGATGGTGACAAAATTTCTCAACTCGTTGGGTTCATACATCCTAGCAGACAGACGGCCAGGATAACGGCCAGGATACACGTCACACGCGCGTCGACGCGTATTTGATCATTCACATAGCTTGAAGTCGAGACTCTTCAATGGAAAAAGCAAAGTCGACCAATGAAATAGCGAGATCACCGCTTTGGCTTGAACTTTGTTTTGGGCACATTATTGAGAAGCCTCTTTCAGGTGAAAGTGGAATGCGGGGTCATTGCAGGGGTTGTCAGCCAATAACGATGCAAATCGTCCACTTTCAGTGAAATTGGGAGAATCTATAGAGATGTAGAAAGTAATAGTAATAGACCGGAATGCTACCCTACACAATTGATCTTGGTACTGATCCGTATCCATGCTTTGGCGACGCGATCGCCCGCATGCTCCTGGGTTTATTCTTGAATTGCATGTAAATGGCTCATATGGATAATTCATTCCGGGCTAAGATCAATGATTTTCAGATATTGCTATATATTCTAGCTTTATTACATGATCTGATCACTGTATAGCTTTCACATTTCAGTATTCAAAGCTTAGCTTGACTTTTATATAAGCTTTCAAAAACTACCCTCTAAGGTGTAGGTTAAGCTGATCTGCTCGCTTATCAACCACGGTGGGTTTCCAAATTAAATTTAGGTTGAGCATTGTCATGTGAAATAGCAAGCGTGACTAAGCTGACTGCTGAAATGCGCTACTCCATAATAGGAAATGTAAAGCTTGACATACATAGTCCACTATTCCGTAATAGAAAATGTAACGCTTGTCAAGTGTCCAATCTTCGCAATATTACACGACATGCCATGACTGCAATGCTAATCGAAACTGAATGAAACTTGGCTTGAAATACTAATTTGAGCCCTAAAGAAGAGATCATAGTTTAATTTAGCCGAAAAACTTGCTAGTGGCTTTGAACCCGAAGTCGGATTTGCCCACTGGATTCTGTGTACTGGAGTACATCAGTGTGAGAGTCGTCTGCGAATAATTCTTAGGGCTAGGCACAGGGCTATAAATGACGCGCACCTGCTCCGCTATGACAGCAAATCGACGCCATGCTCATGAAGGAATTTTAAGATGTGGTCATGACCATGTATCTTAGCCACACGAGCAGCTGTGATATTGTATCCAATCGTAATATCGAGACGAACGCCCTTTTCTATCAGCTGTTTCATGGACTCGAGGTCGCCATGGCATGCCATCCCGACAAAACCCTTGTCCATGCAGCTCTTTGTTGATGTTTGAGGTTTCTCTCCCAGTTCGGGTGACCAACCAAAGCGAGCTGCAGCTAGAAACCTGTTCTCATGTAGTTTTTCAACCTCCATGTTCGATTTGGCGAAATGTTTCGCGGCTTCAGTATAACGAGCTTGTGCTATGAGCGCAACGGCTACGGCCTCACTCCATTCGGCACAGCCATAAGATGTACTCCCTTGTAAAAAGAGCAATATTTCGGTGGCTTCTTTGTGAATATCCTCGTCGGTGTGAAAATAAACATCATCAAAAAGACGACAAGTAAAAGTTGATGGTTCCCACTCTCTTACAAGCTCAACATCTTCCTTATATTGGAGTTGCTCTATGGCAAGTCGTCGGTAGTCTGACGGTAGTTTGGCCACACGATGGCATGGACCCGAGCCGTATACTGTCTTGTATGAGTCCATTACGAGTCCCCTGAAGTGCGTAGAAACGCGCTCTAGTCGTAAGAGGTCATTTGTTTCTAGAAAGCCGAGAACACGTAGGTACAACTCGTTTGGCAACGTCATCTTATCAGGTAATCCTTCCTTAGGAACAACTCCTGCAGGTGGCCGCGTCCGGCTCATGTTGCCTGATTTCTGTAGTGACAATTTTCAAGAACAGTTGATAAGCTTATTTATCATGCCTGGGGACATTATCAGATGCTAAACTGTAAGTCGAAATGGTGATATGCGCAGTACGAACACAAAACAGCTAACAATTGAGTTAATCAAGGAAGACAGTATTATTGGGGGGCCCTGACACATTATAAATAGCCACTGAGAAGGTTTATCACTCACTTTTATTACCAAAAATCCGGCGGGAGATTGAAAACACCATCCCTCTTTCAGTCAAATAGGAACTAGCAAGGGTATAAGCCAATGAGAGACATAGAATTTGCTCTTTTACTGAAAATGGGACGAACAATAGGGATGTAGATCCAGTATTTCTGTGTTGACCCAGTGGTCCATGTCTGCAGATAGACATACTCGGACTGCTGGTCAAGATCGCGACGGCGACGGTGTCGGGCAGACCTGGCTCCAGAGTCGCAGCAATCATCCGGCGGGTTAGACTGGTGGCGTCGCGTCGACTGGATATTAATAGTGCGAAATTGGCAGTTGATGCAGGCGAAGCCTTTATAAACTTGCAGCTTGTCGTGCCAGCTCAGGGCGATGCATCATCAGGTTCTAAGGGTGCAGGGGATAAAGATTTCAGAAGTTGACTTAGCCCTTTCTAGCTTCTGTGGAGTTGTTGTGCTTATCGTGTAGATATATTGTTACGCGTGATGGGCCATTGGATAATGCGAATTTGCAGCTCTCTCTGGTGCAAAATAGGAGACAGGCGCTGGTACCAAAAAGAGCTGTAGATTATCGAGAAGGGTATTATTAGCCATTATATAAGCAATGTTAGTACCTTAGGAACGTACTGGATCCTGTTGCCTTGATAGTGCTGTAATGGATGATACTTTGTAAAAAGGGGTCTAACGGGAAGTGCTCGAGATGTCATGCGTGCGCGGAGTAGTATTTTGGCAATTGAACGAAACACGCGGACATGACGCGTGCATGGATAACCCAGCAACGTGCACGGGCCAGACTTGTTGTATTTCGTCGAATTACCACCACGACTGCGTACAGTAGCGATAAACTTTGAGTGCACCGATTGGATAGAGTGCACAGATATTACAGAAATAGCAGTCGTAAATCGAAAAATAGTTAAAGGAACGGCAATCTAGATACTTTCGACACTTGAACTTCAATCAGCCCCTCCTCTTTCTGATGCTGGATCTCTACTCCTCTCCACTGCCTGAGTACTTGAACCCATCCTTACTTTCCTCCCCTTTGGACTCTTCGCGACTAGCATATCTTTGGCTCCGTAATTGGTAGGAATGTTGACGTTTCAGACGGGCTTTTCGTCGCTTCGGTAACTGATGGGGATTTCTTGTGGTTTATGTTGACATGTTGCCCGTGTTGTAGTGCTCCAGGATTTCGGCTGACGTAGATGATGTTTGCCGCTCTTTATCGAATTTGACGCTACGTATAGCATCCTGCATGTCTACGGTAGAGAGTAGAGATAGAAATCCTTGGTCCTCTACTCCGGCGCTGTTCCTCAATAAGCCCAAAACCTCCTCCCGGGCAGTTTCTTTATTGCTCAGTCCATCGGCAATCGTTACGAGCTGTTGCCACAGAAAGACTTTGATGTTTCGAATTTCGTATATGAAACAAGCTTGGGCGGAGTCAACCTTCCAACAAGGGGTTTGTTATTGGAGCCAGAAATGAGCGGCGTGATTCTACTTACCGTTGGGATAGTCCACGGGGCTTTGCCTCCTGTGGAAACCATGATGTAGTAAAAGGCTCGCTCGCTCACTTTTTGTGGGAGTGCGAAAAAACCAAGTTCGAAGCAAATGAGAAAGGTGAAGGGACCAAAATGACTTAACTGAGAGACGGGGCAGCCGCCTTTATAGAACGTGTAGGGCACCGATGGGCTGATTACCAGGTGCATCCTTGTACGAATCCACAGTGGCTGCGGCGTCGAGATCACCATACCCCCCTGATGACTCCTGAGTTACCCCTCTAGAATGCATGGTGACAAGCCCAAGACACCCCAACGCCTCAAGGTTGAATGGGTAGGACTATGAAGCTAACTAAGGGCGCCTTGGCAGTACCAGTGTTGCGTCTGCGAAGAAAACCCCATAGTGGCGAGTATAATATGACTGAATGTCTGAACCCTGGCCTGGATCGCCCCACAGTTTGATGACCCGCGTGTGGCTGCACAACAGAGAATTGCGTTTTGACGGTTCAAAATGTGACCACCATTTTCTCAAGCTGCGCACCCAATGGACTTGTGCATCAGTTACATGGTCACTTGGTAACCGATGACCCTCTGCCTGGACTGACATGTGCCAAGGCCTGCTTTTTCACGCTTGTGGGAAGGCTTTGTGGCTGCAGCTGGCCGCTTTCAATCCTTCAACTATCAGGGTGGACTTCGGGCCTGCGGGTAACAACCTATATCTTCGAATTTCGTCCACCAGCCGCGCCCTGGCGGTGGCTATGGCCAGCTGTACGACCTAAGGTCTCTGGTGCTGCCAACAAAAACGCTCTGACGAAACTGTCTGATGCGAAAAAGTAAGGTTGACCAATGTAACGACGAGATCACCGCTTTGGTTTACACTTTGCCGGGGTTATGTTGTGAAGATCCCTTTTCCGGGTGAAAGAAGAACGCGAGGTGACCACAGAGAAGAGCAGTCGATGGGCTACCTGTCTGCTCCTTCAACTCTAGGATTATTGCCAAGACCCACCACGGTAGTGCATTTATTTCTACAACCGGGGTTGAGAGATAGATTGGTGACGGTCGAATGTGGCTGATCTCAACAGAGCGAGAGAGCAGCAGAAGAGGAAGAAAATGTAAAGGTCGCACCTAACCATCACCCCACAGGGCAAAAGATTGGGCTATAACTGCTATTGTAGCAATTACGGTGGTGCTTTTAGCTGCCTATAGGAGCTTACGTTGGACCAAGCCGTAACAGAAAAGAAGACGGAAAAAAAAAAAAAAATATAAGCCATTACGAAAAAAACAAAAGAAAAGGCAGACAATAGTAAAATTAAACCCAACTGATTGCATTTGTCGATGCGATCATCAATCCTTCACGCTTCGCTGCTGTATATTCATTGTCGCTGCTCGTCCCGTTCCGAGCTTTGGTTGTAGTTGAAAGTGGAGAAAAGGGCGACTTCAAAATTTGGGGGACTGCTTCCGTTTTGAACCCGCGTCCCTTCCAAATCCGCCGCCGTCATTTGGATATCCTTCTCTCCAAAACCGGTGAGCAAACTCTGCACCACTGCGCTGCGATCGGTCCCGTGGGCCGCGACGGTACTTTGTATACCCTGGATCATTTTCTCCTTCTCTCTGGACGCACAGATCTGCTGCGACTTGATGGCCTTGACCTGGCCCTGTGGTGGTACTGCGACCCTGGAAAATCGGTTCCCTCGCATGCTTACCCGTCTTTCCCCCGGTTCGGGTGTTATGGTGGCCTGGAGCTCAACAGTCGAGCATAATGCTGATTGCTGAAAGTGACAAAGCTGCTGCATCATTCCCATGAGCTCTGGCGAGCCCTCCGTGATCTGGGCCGCACCAACTGCACCCCTCACAACATCAATCACACGAGTTGCGTTTCCGACGCTGTCAGACTGGTACGCCGATGTGGCTTCTTCACTCGCCTCGCCTGCCCTGTCCTGGTGGGCATGTGTGGATAAATCTGCCGGCGAAGCTTATCTGGCAAGCCTATTCAGCCTCAAGACAAGGGAGCACTTCCGCAAGGTGATTCTGATGCTGGACTCCGACGGGCTGTTTTATGACGCCGACTCTTATATGAACCCGACAATCTGCGACACGCTTCTTGATAACCTATCGATACTGGGAATAGTCATCGAGCAGCCAGAACCTGCACATCCATACCGAGCAGGCAGGGACAACATGAATGACGAGAAAGAGGAGTGGAGAGCATGGCTGACAACTACTTTGGAGTACATAAACCAAGCCATTCCCAACGACGCTAAAGTGGTCGTGGATACCAATAAAATGACAGACGCAACAGAGATTGTTGAGAGAGCGATGTCGGGGCGGTGCAATTTCCAGGATTTGCGAGATGGCGACAGGGTATTTGAGAGGGCGGAGTACTCTTACACAGGCGGCTATTGGGACGACGACCATGGACCGACTAGTTGCAGAGACATCATCGATGATTGTGACTACGACTATTATTACTCGGACTGACTTGCTTATATCTCTTTACCATTTTTGGAGGATTAGTAGGATTCTGGTGGGATGGAAATAGGACTTTGGTAACAACAGTCAATACATTCCGAGTTACTTCTTATCCAACGATCATACACAAGACGGGAAGAGTCATAGTAATACAGGTAAACGGCAAGGGTAATTGGCAAATAATAATATTCATGCAGATATATTATATTATGTATCACAGACATTGATATGGGTCAGATTTGAAGTCCTCTGCCGCTCTTGTAGATTATACAGATACAAGGTCTTGCTCCGTACTGGCAGGAACAGTCAATATAGATTTAGCAGTTATGTGGAACAAACGACATACAGTGGCAAACTTGTTGAGTAGGCCATTATGGTCACTTGATGGTTGCGTGCGCTAAGCTGGCAGCTCTGTTATAGGTCGTGAGTGTTGATCGGAAATTCGTTGGACGATTGAGATCCTTCATGCGACATCAATCGTGCAGTCGTATTACATGCGTCGTTGTAAGGTTATTATGTACTTGGAATCTAGTTCATCATATCAGCAAAGTATCTCGCACGTCAAAATCAACAACATACCATGATAGCACCTTCAGCCACGCGATATACGCGTAATGAGTTCACTGAGTATCTCCTCCTTAAGGATATCCACAAACTCATCATCGTCCTTCCCTCTTGTAACAAAGTCTATCTTTTCTTCGTGCTCTCGGAGGGTATCTTCTATCTCGCTTATTATCACGCTCGCTTCGTTGTCGGCATTATCTTGGGTATATCGTAATCCTGCGAGTTCGGTGTCCAGATCGACGACTTTCTTCTCGCATTGTGTTAGCTGTGTTTGCAGCTTCACCACCTCGGCTTCTCCGTCCACGACTTTCTTTTCGCATTGAGTGAGTTGTGTTTGTAGCTTGGTAATCTCAGTTTCTCGGTCCAAAGCCGTCTTCTCGCATTGGATGAGTTGCGTCTGTAGCTTGGCGACGTCGGCTTGTAGTTCCTGGACATGCCGTGACTGGTCCTCGGGGGTATTGGGTCGTGTACGATTATGGACTACAGCCTCGAGTTCTAGCAGCTTGTTCCATATTGTGGCGTTATTAGGGACTACCTCCCGGCTTCGTTTGCCAGTTGAGTCTTGGCTTCGTTTGCGCTTGTGGGAAGGGGTAGGTGGATCGAAGGTTGATGTTTCGTTGTACAGGGGTGCATTCGTTTGGCCGACCGTGGCTTTATTGTAAGAAGGTGGTGGAGGCTTCGCAAGTGTTGTGACCTTTGCACCACGACCCGAGAACCAACGAGATATGTCATAATCAGGACCAGAGAATGGATTCAGCTGCTGTATGGTTGCGGAGCTGAGAGACTCTAACTGATCCTGAGACAATGCATCGTCGGGGATGTAGACGCGTAAAGAGGTTGTCTCTACCAACTCATAGAGCGAGTCAAGTATGACTCCGGAACGCAATCGGGCAGCCGTAACTGGCTCGCTTATAAAGCTTGGGATGAGGATAGTGATCGCGTCGTTGAGCTCGAAGTTAAGACATATCGTAGACCCAAGGACAGGCTTGACGGGATCGGGGACGTCTTGTTCGACGGAAGGTGTGAGGGAGATGATAGACCGAGGGTTGACGTGAATGCAGATGGCTGAAGTCTTGGTGTGTTGCTTATAGCTAATGGGAATCTGAATTTCGAAGAGCGCCGAGGTCGTATTAAGGTGTAGCGTAAATCGAATCGAAGAACTCTTAGGATCAGGCTCAGCGAGATATCGTGGCGTACCATTATGCTGCCACGCAAGCACCGCCTTTACCGCATCTAACTGAATCGACGCCATCGCGCTACCAATTAATTTAGTATATCAAGACACGTACACGTACCTGACCTATAATCCCAAACCCTTTCCCACAGCAACCCTAGAAGAAAAACCAGTTTCGCTGACAGGCGACCCGTGACCTCCAGATAAACTGCGAGGTCATGCCCAGACTCCAGATATACTGCGAGTCGGAGCGCGTGTCCCTTCTGCACCCCGGTTATTCCACGGAAGGAGGCGCGCGCGCTCGTTCGGTGGGTATAAGTCGGAATTTTATAACGGTGCAGCAGCGATGTACGGGCTTCTTCTGCGGGAAGCGGGTGGTGAGGGGGGCGTTGGTTGTGGTTTGTTGTGGTGTTTGCAGAGGGCGACATCGTGAGGATTTGGGAGGAGAAATTGATGAGGTTGGGTGGAGTTGGGCATGGTACGTGATGAAACTGATTACGCGATGACTAAGGAGGTGAGAGGCTAGCCATAGTGGTACTAGTGTCTGTTTTAACTGAGCAGACTCCACTTGTCGTTGATCGCCTAGTCTCCCAACAAATCAAAGCTCAAGATGACTAGCCTGGAATTACCATCCCTCCAGTGGCTCTGACACCCACTACACGGCAAAGCCATGCTTTTGAAACGGGCTAATTGGCGCTGAGTGAGTGGTAATTGGTACAGTAGCAAATTCCAACCAACGTGCACGGATAAAAAGGATGTAGTTTCATGAAGATAATGGAGACAAAGGGCTAGCGCACGGACAAAAAGTGTGTAATTTAGTGAATTACAGGCAGTCCTTTCTACAGTAGCAGCAGCAGCAGCAGCAGCAGCAGCAGTAGTAGTGGTGGTAGTGGTAGGAGGTGTAGAAGGAGAAGGCAATAAAATTAACTAAATAGATTCATTCCGAATGAGCGACTTCCCCCAGAAACAATTCTACAGCTCTGAACAAGTCTCACTTCGCCATAGTATCATCAAGAGTTTCTCCATCTTCGACGGTCATTTCCTTTACACTCTTGGTCGTGGAATTTGCCGGCGATTTAGCCGACTTACGACTAAGAACCTTCAGTTCGATACCGATCTCGTCGACTCTCTGTACAAGCGACGGTCAACGATAGTATACATTATCATCTTCAAGGTATTCACCTGTGTAATGAGCTGTCTGGGTCTTTCACAAAGCTGCCTCTCTTGGGTCTGAATCTCCAGGATGCTTTCCTCGTACGCATCATTTGAAGAGTGGACAAAACACAGTCCACCCACCCAAGCAACGCCGGGAATAATGCACATGTCTGAGATCTCATTGTAGAGCGCTGCTGCCTTGGACGCAATCAGAAATCTGTCTTTCATGCGGTCAGCGTCCCTGAGAAAGTCCTATATCTTAAATAAGTATATGGCTGAGCTTTCGTGAGAAGTAATAACATACTCGCTTCAATTCTGGGTCAATTCAGCTCATCTAGATCGTCAGGCGCCAGGTTTCTCATCAACACTCGATCATGGCCGTCATCGATCACTGCCATAATCTTCTGGATACCAAGCAAAAATTCCAAGAAATTTTCGATCTGTTCCTGCAACTTAGTAAGGTCTTCGAGGGTTTTGTTCAATATAGCGACGACGTCGGCCTTTCGTAGTTAGAATGAACCTTTGGAAATATAGAGCTCAGGTTATCTAAGCCTTACGGTTGATTGAACCTCATTTTGAAGCTCACCCAGTATGTCATTCAAACTGGAAATCGTTTGCTGGGCTGCCCCAATGCGCCTATCCAGTGTCTATGGGGGACCTACTGACATTCCAGCAACTATCAGTTTGGGGTTCATGAAGAGCGCCGCCATTGCAGAAAAGACAGCATCGACTCCCGGGGCTCTGGCTATTTGGGCATAAGAGTCAGCCTCGAACATGCGAGTGAAATAAAAAGCTCACTTCGGAAGTCGTTGTAAGTGTCCTTGTAGTCCTGTAAGGCTTCGTTGAAGACCTCTCTGGACTCTTCTAACTTTTGTCTGTGCTTCTGAAGCGTCTCCTCGTATCTTTGTGTTCCAACAATCTTTCTCTCCGCCTCCTTCTTTTGTGTCTCGTTGGACGCTGTTCTAAGTCAAATTTGTTCCCAGTAGCCACTAGATGATATTGGAAGCTTACTTGTCTTTTCGTCCAGCGCACGTAGCACATTTTGCGTTTCGTATTTCCATTGAGAGAAGTTCTCCTTCACGTGAGCAATGGTATTGACGGATTCATCTACTGCTCTCAATCCGGACGTAATTAAAGACTGCAATCGTACGTTTCTTACCGTGCCATGCTTCTTGTGAATATATCGCACTATGCACTCTATCTAATCGTGGATGTTAACTTCTTGAACAATAACTCAAGTAGAATATCTTACAGTGCCCTCAACCTCAGACATGGCCTTAGTTAGGACAGCCACTCTTCCCATCTGTTCAGATGCTGATCTGAATGCCTCCTGGCCCATATGGGTACAGTGACCAATGTTGGCCCGCAATGAGTCGTATCTGACGAGATGTTAGTATTCTATGGCCGGTTGAGCCTTGTCGAGGATTATACTTAAGCCCATGACCAGAGAGTTCAAGGCTTGTCAGTGGCGATCTGGACACCAACAACTTGCAATGAGCCATCAGTATAATGCATTGTGGTGCTTGTTGTATTTGGTGACCCCATTTACGTGGTGCAGTCTGGTTGTAGAGGTCATCGTCGCGAAAAATAAGCTGCTGCTCATCCATGTTTTCCTGTCAGGCGGGCTGATGAATGACAGGCAAAATTATTTCTATAGGAACTTTGAGGGTATTGTCTGATCAATATATAGTTGAGAAACTCCAGATAATTTGCTTTTGCCATCATTATGTGCCTCGGACCAAGATAAGACTCGTCCAGCCAGACACCACCATGAGCATCTCCGTCCGACTACTGTTATCCAAGAATTTTATTTGACAACAGCATATGCAATGAATTCTTACTTGGGACTAGACCCGTTTCTGTGCATGAAAAACAATATTCACCGAGTACATTCACCTATCAAAGGTTGGGTGGTAGCACCACAGAAAGCATGGAAATTTAGGTGGGCCAATTGTATGAGGTTGCGTGTCACTCGCAGACAGATTTTGTCCATATGACATGACTGAACAACGCATGCCTGCAAGCGTTACTGAAGGCTGCAAGGAAATATAAACCATCCAATGATTTATGTTTCTTTCCAACCTTATCTTCCACCCCTACTCTGAAATGTCGTTATTTTCCTGGTCGTTCCCACATTACAAAGCTGGTGGAGGTGATTTTGGTATGTAGGACTAGGGTACAAAAGCAAATAAGGATGCAGGGGAATTTTACGGACTCTTCCTTGTGTACTCGGATTATATCGTGTTAGAGATGGGACTTCTACATTTTGTGAGCGGCAAGAGGCCATCGGAGTTCTGCTGCTTCAGCAGCTATTCATGGGCAAAGACGAGAAGGGGAAGCAGATGGTGAAGGAGGCTCGTGAGGTGCACTATGGCGAGAACGAGTTCTTGGTGAGACTGCATTGGTTATGCGAGTTTCAATGTGATCAGTACGATATCGACACAGAACCGGTACCCATCGCCCCATTGGTCCGACGTCTTGTTGTCGTGACAAACCTACACGACAAGTACGACTGGGAAGATCATACTGAGGACAATCCGTGCTATCCTTGCGACGGCATCGGCGATGGAGAGGGAAACATAGATCCCAACCATATTCGACCCAGCGGAGATATCGTGGCAAGACGAACCCGGAAGCGTTTGGAGGAGCTCTTCTTGTTCATCAACGCAGAGGAGATCACGCTTGTGCTCCGTGGAGGTGGACCACCTGATGGTAGTGATGCAGCAACGCGTCAGACCATCGCAGACATATCCGTCACAGTCAAACGTTTGATAGAGTTCTTTGGCAATCGCTTCGCTGTCCAGAAATGGCCTGACAGCAGATCTCGTCCGACTCGGAACTTAGTATCCTATTGGAATAAACCAACAGATCGCACTAGACGGGATATAAGGGAAGGCAGGGCCTCGTTTCAGCAACAAATGCAAATGGACGTGGAGAGGTGGACGCGTGAGCCATTCACAATCAAGAGCCGAAGCTAGAAGGTCTTTTGGGTTGTACTGTAAACTTAAAAATAAAATAAAAACCGGACTTGACTTGAAATGGCTAGAAATAAACGCGTAATCCCGGTCAAGCTACCCTTTGTTATCCATTGTCCACGACGCGTTGAGATCCGTGCCGATAATGATGATGTGTTCGTCTTGCATTTGGTTCGGTCGTCTGGTTTGCTACTTCAGAAAGATATAACGTGGTTGATAAGCATGCTGATCATCCAAGTATGCTGATCAAAAATTCCAGCCTCTAAACTTTAAATCCATTTAAAAACATAATAAACCATCTGATCAATTAAAACTACTTACCATACTCTTCCCCAGAGGTCTCAATCACTACCTGACACGTCCTTGCATTATGCCCGGCCTTGCCGCATACACCACAACGCCGACCACCCGGTCGCTCTGACCTTCCTCGACCACCACTTCTCGATGATTCGGCCACTATCTGCGCATCAACATCCATCTGATCAATTACTTGCGATGCATCCTGTACAGTCATTGCCCCTCCTTTCTGTAGTCTAGTCCTTTTTGCCCTCCGGCGCCGGCTTAGTATCTCATTTGCATCTCGAAGATTTCGGACCTCATTCCTCAATAAGACAACCTCATGCATAATTGCCCTTGTTGCTTTAGTATTTGACTTTAAAGCTTCTATTATTGACTCTGGGGAGCCGCCTTTATGTCTTCTGATTCGTTTTTCGAGGTATTCAGACTGAGATTGAGCCTCAATTGCTGTCTTTGGGGTCTTTGAAACCCATGGGGTTAATGGTTGGCTGACCTCCCCAGGAGGCGTTGGGGTTCGTAGCTGCACATCAAGCTTTGAGATCACGGCTTCTGGGTCAAGAGGAGCAAGTCCAGCTCCTCTAAAACCCCCCCGGATATTGCTTTCTGTGAAAGTAGCTTTAAAGGCGGCATAAAAGGCTGGGAAGAACTCGGTCTTAGAAATGTGGGTTATAGAGCATCTAATCAGATGCTCTATTTGTCGACCATAAGCCTGTTTCAGCACTGCAAAGCACCCAACATCAAGAGGCTGAAGTAGGTGAGATGCATGAGGTGGCATACAAAGCGTGATAATCTTATTATCCTGGCAGTATCTCTCAAAGTCAGCAGAGTGGTGGCTTTCGTGGCCATCGAGGATCAGAAGACGATAGGCACCAACTGATCGGTTACTTGTAGACCGATCAAAGTGCTTTAGCCACTCAAGACCCAGCTCATTATTTGTCCAACCATTTTGGCTCGTTGCAATAACCCAGTCGGCCGGGAGGTTGCTTTCTCGGTACCAGTTGGCAAGGTGATATTGGCCAGCACCAATGATGAATTTCGAAAAGTGGACTAGCGTTGGGGTAGACTCGACTCTGATAAGGGGGTTGACTTGGATTTCTGATTGGTGCTTGAGACATCCGAGATGGGTCAAGATGGTCCCGACTGTTTGGAGGGAGGGAAGATGGCCGATCCGAAGCATGTTATGGGTGAACAAGGATGTGGAGGCGGAGCAGATACCGATACAGACGGCAGATATGACGGCAGCCATCTTGCGACTCCCTGGACGCCTAGTACTGGTT
This sequence comes from Fusarium oxysporum f. sp. lycopersici 4287, assembly GCF_000149955.1. Lineage (NCBI taxonomy): Eukaryota > Fungi > Ascomycota > Sordariomycetes > Hypocreales > Nectriaceae > Fusarium > Fusarium oxysporum. The sequence continues at coordinate 3,953,934 of NC_030991.1, forward strand.
GTGTCTGTTTACGTACCGGGACGAGACAATGAGGCGCTGCAAGGTACCTGCAACCTGCTGCATCAGGTCATTTCAGGCACAAGAAGACAATCCGGTGGGCTGGTGGATGTGGTAATTGTTGGAGACTTCAACCGACACGACCAATTATGGGGAGGAGATGAGATATCCTTGACGAGGCAAGGCGAAGCGGATCAGATCATCAGCCTTATGACTGAGTTTGATCTAACGAGCCTGCTTCCGAGGGGAACGAAGACGTGGAGTGGCGGAGATTTCGAGACAACAGTCGACCTGGTCCTTGCTTCGGCAGATCTAGCGTCCTCGACTGTCAAGTGTATGATACACGGCACAGAGCACGGATCCGATCATCGTGCTATCGAGACGGAGTTCGACGTCTCTGTTCCGATGCCGCAAGCCCAGGAGCGACTTTTGCTCAAGAACGCACCATGGAAGGAGATCAACGCCCGGATTGCCGAGGCGTTAGAGTCCATTCCGGAACAAGGCACCGTACAGCAGAAGACTAACAGGCTTATGACAGTGGTGCTGGAGGCAGTCCGCGCGCTAACACCCAGAGCTAAGCCGTCACCATACGCAAAGCGTTGGTGGACCTCAGACCTCACGCAACTCCGGCAGATATACACACACTGGAGGAACCGCACCAGAGCATTGAGGCGAGCAGGATCGGCATGTCAGGAGCTTGAGGAGACGGCGAGAGGAGCAGCAAAGCAGTACCATGATGCCATCAGACAGCAGAAGAAGACACATTGGAACGAGTTTTTAGCCGATAACGACAACATATGGAAGGCAGCAAAGTATCTCAAGTCTGGAGATGATACAGCATTTGGAAAAGTACCCCAACTCACGAGGGTCGACGGCACACGCACGACCAACAACATCGAACAGGCCGAGGAAATGTTAGCAACCTTCTTTCCTCCATTACCGCAGCATATCGAACAAGAAGGGGATCGACCCCAGCGCGGATCTGCTGTCGTCATGCCAAATATCACTATGGAGGAGGTAGAGCGACAGCTTTTCGCGGCGAAATCATGGAAAGCACCCGGCGAAGATGGGCTACCAATCGCAGTCTGGAAACAGATCTGGCCTTCTGTCAAGCACCGAGTCTTCTCACTTTTTCGTGCTTCGCTGGAAGATGGCGTGCTGCCGGATCAATGGAGACATGCCAAGATCATTCCTCTGAAGAAACCAAACAAGGAAAACTATTCGATCGCGAAGGCATGGAGGCCCATCTCGCTTCTATCTACCCTGGGCAAAATACTAGAGGCGGTCGTCGCAGAAAGGATCTCGCATGCTGTTGAAACACACGGATTACTGCCAACAAATCACTTTGGAGCTCGTAAACAACGTTCCGCTGAGCAGGCATTGATGCTGCTGCAAGAGCAGATCTACGCCGCCTGGCGAGGTCGATGGATCCTTAGTTTGGTGAGCTTTGACGTCAAAGGAGCTTACAACGGGGTGTGCAAAGAGAGACTCATCCAAAGACTGAGAGCAAGGGGCATACCAGAGGATCTACTTCGCTGGATCGAAGCTTTTTGCTCGGATCGCACAGCGACTATTCAGGTCAACGGACAGACATCCGAGAAGCGAGAGTTGCCACAAGCCGGGTTGCCGCAGGGCTCCCCTCTGTCCCCGATCCTGTTCCTCTTCTTCAACGCGGACCTTGTCCAGCAACGCATCGATTGTTATGGGGGAGCGATAGCGTTTGTGGATGACTTCACTGCCTGGGTGACAGGTCCAACCGCAGAAAGTAACCGCGATGGGATCAGAAATATCATCAGGAACGCTCTAGACTGGGAGAGGAGAAGTGGCGCGACGTTCGAGGCAGAAAAGACGGCGATCATACACTTCACGCGGAAAGAATACAAGTCCGACGAGGAACCTTTCGCGATCAGGGGACAGCTCGTTCGGCCCAAGACTCAGGTCAAGGTTCTGGGAATGATCATGGATGCCGGCCTCAAATATAAGGAGCACATTGCACGAGCAGCGGCTAAGGGATTGAACGCTGCGATGGAGCTGCAAAGGCTCAGGGGTCTTACTCCGAGGACAGCGAGGCAGTTGTTCGCAGCCACGGTGGCCCCGGTCGTGGACTACGCCTCAAACGTATGGATGCACGCATGCAGGTATAGAAGAGCCAGCCCTATCAATCGGGTTCAGAGGATTGGGGCAAATGCAATCGTGGGGACATTCCTCACAGTGGCAACAAGCGTAGCAGAAGCAGAAGCACATATCGCCAGTGCACATGAACGGTTCTGGAGACGGGCCATCAAGATGTGGACTGATCTACATGCCCTTCCGACAACCAACCCTCTCCGAAACTCTACATCTCGCATTCGAAAGTTCAGAAGATACAATCGCTCGCCATTCTACGAGGTAGCAGTGGCACTTAGTGAGATCCCGATGGAAGAACTAGAAACGATCAACCCTTTCACGTTGGCACCCTGGGTAGAACGGGTGCAGACTATAGTGGATGATGGGGATAGTTTAGGGACAATGCAAGCAGATCTAGGATGGGCGGTACGGGCTGCAGTGAGCAGTTCGGCGCGGAATGGGCAGGGTTCAAATCCACGACACTCCACGACACATTTGTGAATATGGCGTGGATATGGATGCTGACTAATAATTTCGATGTGGAATGGGTGGAAATGGATCCATTATGGAAATGGATCCATATTGTGGAATTCGTGGAATGGAAACCTACTTCGTCCAACAATGGTAATTAATGGGTCCCGCCCGCCCTCGGTGACGTCAATGTTTTTGTCATTGGTCCATTAAAATCCGCCGTTGCTTGACGCAAAGGCAACACACCCACCGACGTTCCTGTTTCTTGTTATGCTGGATATTCGTAGCCGAACCGATATACCTATAGACGCGCCTTGCCGTCTCTCTCCGTCAAGATCCAGCTTTTGTAGAGCTGAAAGAGCCGTTGATTGTCCTCTTCTGTTCGTTCTGGAACGGATGTGGTTGACTTGGTAGGATGGGGAGTGGCCATTTCGATTTGGGGTAGTAACGCGAGTAACAGTGAAGCCCCCAGAATGGACTCATTGTGTACGGAGGAAAATGGGGTGGCAAATCGATGTTGTGTTGTTGTGGGTGATAGAAAGTACTTAGGATATGCGGGATTTCACAAGGAAATCAAGGTATTTTCGAACCCCACCTAAAATATTCCACGATTTCCACATGTGGAACATGTGGAAGGGGCTTCGTGGCGTGGATATGGAAATGCTGAAGCCCACGTGGAATGGAATGGAATGGATATGGATCCACATTATGGATCCATATGTGGATTTCGTGGTATGGATTTGAACCCTGGGAATGGGGTAGTCGGAGTCGGCGGGGTCATCGAGATCCCTGCCTCGGTGCGAGGAGGACCGAAGCTTGAGCGGTTTTCCTTCACGCTCGGCATGAGGACGGAGCAGAACCTATTTTCCGGACAACTAGCAGCGATGGCTTACGCGTTGAGACACTTACCCCACCTTGAATATCGAAGCGTGGCACTGTTGGCGAGCAATAAAGCCGCCGTGCTCACAGTCCGAAACCCTCGCCAGCAGTCCGGTCAAGAGTATGTTGGATGCATATATGATTCCATCAATGTATTGAGGGTCAAAGGAAACGTGGTGGCTGTCGTATGGATGCCTATCAGTGCTGAACACAGGCTCCTGTAAATGGCCAAGAAAGAGGCGCGAAGTGCGAGCCAAGACGGTGCCGTCCCGGCTCAGAAGTTTCCCCGAATGCGATCGACGACCCTGAATCTAGCCCGATCGAGCCAGCGTGCAAGCCAACGGCTCCCAGATAATGTTGGGAAGTTTTCGAAGAAGGTTGATGCTGCGCTCCCGGGTAAGCACACTCGATTGCTCTACGATGGCTTGTCACGGAGAGAAGCCAGCGTGCTAGCACAACTTAGGACAGGCATGGCCAGATTAAATGGATACCTCTTCCGGATCAGCATAGCAGCGTCACAGCAATGCGCATGCGGACAAGCGATAGAGACAGTAGAGCACTTTCTCTTTCGATGCAGGAAATGGACAGCGCACAGGACTGAGATGCTGCAGTGCACTGAGACATTGAGAGGGAACCTCTCGTTCTACCTAGGAGGAAAGTCACCATCAGATGACGCCAAGTGGACGCCAAACATGCAGGCAGTCCATGCAACTATACGATTTGCAATAGCCACAGGACGACTCGACACACAATATTGAAGCCAGATTGCAAGAACCTCACCTACTTACTCTTACTAACCCACTCACACCCTATACTAAACACCCTGTGCACAGAGGCGGACGCCGCTTCAGCCGCCGTAGATAGGACGCTGGACACTTGAAGAACAGCCTTCAAGCTAGTTCGCCGGCAATGCTACTAAAACATGGGAGAAGCAAGGCACAGCAGAACAGAAAGGAAAAGAGTAATCAAGGAGCAGGCGCTTTATGGGCTTGAGGACGCGAATTTCAGATTGATGGTGTAAAACCAAGGTTCAGTATGGGCTTTAGGAAAATGCGGACACAAATTGAGCAATGTGTGGCACAGCATGGGCTTGGGGAAACGAGGACGAAAAGCAGGCGTTGTATGTAAGCATTAGCGACTAGGGCCCTTTTGGTCAGAACAGGCCGCCGGGCGTAATAAATTGTATTGTATTGTATTGTATCTCTTGGGAGCTCATCGTTCTAATTGAGACTCGTTAGGGTCAATTTGTATGAGGATTTTGATGATTTTGGTGGGGGAACTTCATGTACCCTGCAGGTACCTGTAAAAAAGCGGGGTAGGTGACCTCGTGGACGGCTTATGCCGGTCAAAGAGATAATCCGATAGCGGAAAAATTATACCAAAGATGGAAATTGGGACGGGTACCCGTCCGCCTATTGACCGCCGAGAAGCTCGACCCGCTCCACTTTATTTTAATTCCTTTCCTCTCATAAAATCCCTCACTTCCATGAAGCCTGTAACTGGATGAACTAGATTGTTATCGTCACCTTCTTTTTACACGCATCTTTTCCCCAACCACTCGTTATTAGGGTTCCGTTTTTGACCGTCAAAAACGGTATTTGACGGTCAAATTCCTAAAGGGGGTTTTTGGCGGTAATTTACGTCAAAAACCCTACAATTTTAGGCTTAGTGCCTACCCGTATTAGGACTAGTATATGCACGGAATAGGTTTAGTACATCGTAAAATTACCGATGGGACGCACAAATCATCACCAATTCTCATCTTCGGTGTTGAAAAGCAATGGACATGAGACTGTCACCATGAGTAACAAAGGCGGTCGCCCTAAAACCCATGGTGTTCATGAACACTTTGCAGCAGCCCCAATTCCTCCAGGAGAGGGTAAATTCAGTCAACTTCGCGTTCGGTGCAAATACTGTTCTAAAACCATGGCCAAGCACGTTCAACGTCAACAGAATCACCTTGCCAAAGAGTGTCTTGGTTTCCAGCAAGCTGCAGGCCATGTTGATCGCCAGCCTCGAATCACTACGGCTTTGTCCATAATGGATCGAAACTCTAAAGATCAACTCGATCGAGCCGCAGCCCTGGCCATCTTTAAGTCTGGCAAGCCATACACCACCTTCGAAGACTCTGGCATGGTTGAGTTCATCCAACAGCTCAATCCAGCGTACAAGCCCCCTAGTGGTGATCGAATTGCCACCATACTTCCTGAAGTTTACCAAGATTACCGAGTCCAAGTCAAGGAGATCCTCGACGATGCCGATCATCTCAATGTCATCTTTGACGCTTCTGACGACATAAGCAGCAACCGTATTGTCAACATTTCGATTTCAATTCCCAACTCGGTTACATTCTATTGGAAGACTGTTAATACACGGAACGAGGAACATACGGCCTTGAATACCATTCGCCTAATCCAGCCACTATTGGAAGAGGTATTCACGAAGGAAGGAGAGGACTTCCAGGATTTCTCTCGTATGAACGCTATCTGCACAGATACATGCTCGACAATGCGGAAACTTCACGCTGAGATGAAGAATATGCCTGAGTTCAGGCATTGTTTCTTCCTTTTGTGTGACTCCCATGGTCTTCAACTTCTAGTGAAAGACATTGTGGAATCGGAGAGATGGGCTTCAGTCCTTAAGAAAGTTACGAGAATCATCACGTTCTTTAAAAAGGCCAAGCTCCAACTCGCACGACTTCGTGCTTATCAGCTTGAGTGTTACGGTAAACAGAAGGCTTTCATTACACCAGCCATCACTCGTTGGGGAACACAACTCGGAGCTGTTATGTCTTCACTGGCGAACAAAGATGCTCTTCGAGCATATGCACGTGATGCTATGGTCCTCAATTCCCTAAAAGCTAAGGCTATCAAAGGGGAAGAGGAGGAAGAGGAAGATCAACAAGTCCTAAGGGCAATACTCTCGTCCATCAACAACTTTGAGTTTTGGCATGAGGTAGAGATGTTGGCTAAGATCCTTCGGCCTATCGAAAACGCACAACGTTGCTCGGAGCGAGATCGCTCATGCGTTGGAGAGGTTATTCCCCGTTGGTTGACTATCCAGAGCAGATGGGATGCCCTTGAAGAGGCTAACCAAGATCCTCTTATCAACTACTCGGAGCTGAGGCAATGGCGAGTCCAAAGGATGAAAGGTCAAACGACAGACATCCACCACTTCGCATTTGCCTTGGACCCACGGACAACAATAGGGGAGGGCCTTGGGCTTGACACTATGGAGAGAGCACATCGCTTCCTAGAAGAAAACACTAGTAACGAAGAGTACCAACAGCTCTTTGGGGAGTTTTGTCGATTCCGTGCTCGCGAAGGTGCTCTCTTTGGCCCAACCTCGCGGATCTATCGAGAACAGCCGAAGACTCCTCATACGCCTTCTCACTATTACATCCTAAGCGCGTGGGGATACTTTGGGTCTATGGGAGTCAAGTTGGCTACATTGGCAAGGAGAGTTCTAGGATCCTTGGCAAACTCTGTTCCTTCAGAGCGTTCCTTCAGTGCTACGAACTATCTTCATTGTAAGCTTCGGAATCGGCTTAGTCCGCTTAGCACTGACAAGGTCACTTTCATCTATATGAACAGTCGGGTGCTCAAGAGGCTCAAGACGGTCAAAGATAATCCGGCAGAACCGATGGTCGTCAAAAACTGGGAGACAGTTGATGTTGCTCGGTTAGTAAAGATAGAAAACGCATTCCAAGACTCTATTGTTGTCGATGGCTGGCGTTGGGAAGAGACCGATTTGGAAAATAGTGGAGATGATATGGACATCGGCCAATGAGAGGTTTTTGACATGTAAAATACCAAGAAGTTTCAGACGTCAAAAACTTTGGTCAGATAGGTAAATTACCATTCGGTAAATTACCTCGACGGAACCCTACTACCAACTCGATGCCTCCTCATGATGAATCAGCTGCAGTAACTTCATCGCACCTCTTCTCAGACTCTACTCCGTGGCATTGAGCGGTTTTTCCCAGGTCGAGATCACGTTTCTTTCGACAGGAGCGACATTGTTATATAGCTTGAGGGACTGTGAATAATATGAATGGAAAGCCCTTGGAACCTTGTGTTGCTCAGCACCAGGAAGAGTGTTAACTGCTGCATGCCAGGGCGCAGAATTTTAGAATAAGGTTGGAATACACGTCTAGAGCCATGTTCTCGCTCTATCTATCGCCACTTCGTATGTAAGGGATGTGATAAGCATTAGCTCTCCGCTCGGTCAGAATACTGAAAACTTCGCATCGGATAATGAGCAAGCAGATATCGGGACACGGCTTACTGCTTGTGGTGATTGACTAATAGGCTGTCTGGCGCAGACCTTGATCAAGCGCGGAAACTTGCCTCTTGCTTTACATTGATGCATCATGTGATGAAACGAGTTGTTTATATTTCATGGCTGAAAGTAGAAGAACGTATACCTAGATGCTGACTAAAGTAACTACTCAAGCGAATCTTTTCTTATCACCTTCGTCTAATTTCTATCAGAGGTTCCAGTACCATGCCTTCTCCTTCACTGGTAGATCTTTGTGATTGCCGCATGCCTTGGGTCAAGTCTACTAATGATAGTGAGAGTTTTGTTGTAGAAGAGTTAGAACTTCTAACTGTACTGTTGTACAAAGAGGAAACAGGTGAGGATATGATTATTCGTGATGAAGAAGCCACTGTTTCCACTACGAATGGGAATGAGCTTTTCCACGCGGATAGTTATCTTAACCAGTCCCGTAGTGATGAGTATAGGAAATCAAGTGAAGGATATTTTCCGGATCAGCCGTCAGCGTGAATCTATCCAACGCATAAGCGGCCAACACTCGTCGATCGTAGCCGTCAGGCGTTGCTAGCCCAAAATAAATACAAATAATAAAGAGATTGGCTAGATCGATAAGTCCAATTCCGTCCACTTTAGTCTGCTTATTCCAATTGCATCAAAGTGTCCAGCTACGGCTGCTTCAAGTAGCATAACACTACAAGGCTGTGTGCTCTTGTGATCATGGCATCTAGAGTACTGCTGATATTCCGACTAGAAAGACTGCTCATCCTGATCCAATCAAATTGAGCCCCCTCTCCTATCTTTGAGGGAGTATCTCTGCGATACCTTTTACTTCCCTCCATCAACCTTCGCTCCGCTTAGACGCTCTCTTTGTACCACCAAAGGTGTCAAAGGTCGGTTCCAATATTGGCCGCATTGCTTTCCAAAAACATTCAAAGTGGCTATTTCGGATTCGGAATTAGTAATGGGGGCATTCCTAATGTTGGATTCGGTAGCGAGAATAAGCTGTGCCAACGTGGACATTTTGGCATTGTAATTGCAGTTTGCTGCGGCAGATTTTAATATTCAGATGAACGCTTTCAACTGTTTACCTACTTGCCCGGGCAGAGGGGGAGCCATGTACCTTCATCCAAAGAAGCGATTTTGGGATCCGCAACGCGGTTCCTTGCTTTGCGCTTCCAAAGGCAAAGTAGAGTGACCTCATAAAAATTTGAATACTATTTAAATACAGAGTTAGCCTAGAATCTGGTAAAAGATTAACTAGATCGATTACATCTCGAACAGGAATAGCGCCGAGCATTTACCCAAAGAAAGGCGCTAGATAATGCCTCAATCAAAGCAGTGACTCAGCGTCGCACGTTCCAACGAGTTTAATATCAGCCCCCAACGTATTAGATAGGTAGTTGGCTACGAACTCTAATGGATTCGGTCCCTCTGTTTTGACCCGGCGTGTGAATTGTTAAGCCTTAGCGCTCACAGCTGGTTTGACTGTGTTGCCAGCCTCGACGAGAACATACACGGATTTCGACTTTAATAGTTAAACTATTAATCTATCATAGCTATCTTACTATAGCTTTAGTGTAGTTCTAGCATAGCTGGCATAAGTAGTTTAATTTCTCTTCTTTGTTTATATATAGTGTTAAAATTAAAATGATTAAGCTTATGTTATCGTGTTAACTATTTTTACAAAGCTTATTTAATATTAACGTAGTTGATAAGCGAGTGTGACAGACAAGTGAGTGTGACACTACTTTATACACCTTAAAATCTAGTTTTTAAAAGCTTACAAAATACCTAATTTGAGCCTAAAATAGCTATAATTTTAATAGCTTATATATAAGTTTTAAAATAAGCTATATGAATTTTTTTAGATTTTTAAAAAAATCCTATATAGCTAGTATATAAAAACTTTATTTACACTGTATAATTAAGCTTTTTTATATAAAATAAAATAGCTAAAAATTTAACAAAAATACTTTTTAATATAGTTAGCTATACTATTTTCAGAATAATTTTATTAGATTTTTAACTATTTTATTTAAGTACTAAAATGCTATAGGGTAAGCTATTTTTAGCTACACAGTATACTGTCACACTCGCTTGTCTGTCACACTCGCTTATCAACTACGTTATATATACTTGCTTTATAATTTCAATGGATAGATAAACTTCTTTCAAGTCATTATTGTTACGATTCGTGCCCGTAACAGCGCTGTAAGGCTTCTATAAGGCAGCTGTAGCACACCCATGATTGCTTGCATAGCGATTATGGCCCGATCTTTTGCCCTGTGGTTTAACGGCTTGTGCAACCGTTACACGATAATCGCTGTTAGCGGGTGGCCCGAAGGTCAAGGGTTCGATTCCCCCTTGCAGCCTTTGGTATAGCTGCTCACAAGGGTGCCTACGTAACGCAGAGGGGCACTGCGGGGTACGCCTTGGGAGGTTGGCAGCTGCACCGCACAGGGCTTGGTTCCCCCTGTGGCGGCCGGCTTCAGCGGGCTTCGAGGACGAAAGCCCCTGAAGAGGGAGCATCGTGTTACGATTCGTGCCCGTAACAGCGCTGTAAGGCTTCTATAAGGCAGCTGTAGCACACCCATGATTGCTTGCATAGCGATTATGGCCCGATCTTTTGCCCTGTGGTTTAACGGCTTGTGCAACCGTTACAATTATAGCCATTGAAATGGAGAATTCAAGGTTTAAAGAGCATCTACCAGAAGTCATGAACTACAGTAACAAGGACAAAATAGATATAACGAAGCCCGAACCCGCCTACTCCAGTATTACTACAGCATTCTCCTCTCTTATTGACATCTGGTGCTGTGGCACTCTGTTTTAGAGCGTTACACTTCCTATTCTGAATATTAGACATATTCTACCCTATTCACCAACCTGTATGTATTGATATTCGGAAAGATGCACGTTTAGACCAAAGCCTACGCATCTCGGTCGAATGATTTTCAAACTTATAGTCATTAAACCGACAGTATTACATCTTGGCCCACAATAGTGACCTTGGTATATAGGCTAAACTCTTTACCATTTCGTAGCTCCTAATTCATTCTCATTAATACAACTTCTTTTTAACTCGTGTCTGGCATTCAATCTCGAAGTTACAACGATTAAAAAGATCCAGATTATTAACCAACAGAGTCCCATCGCTCATATGCATTTTCTCCATTTTCATCCCAGAAGTAAGGAACTTATACTTTGGAAGAAAATAATATATCCTCGTTATCTATATCAGCAGCCCGAAGTTCAACTTTATAGGAAGTAATTAGTCAACTAGGGCTAAAAGCGATATCGTGGGTATTAAATGGGCATTCCGAAGATCGTGCCTTGGAATATGTTAAATGGTAGCCAGGATAGCCAAGACCAGAAGCAGGGTTCTTCAACGAGAACCGAGATGTTTCCTGGCAAAGGAAGAAGAACATAAGAGTAACGCCATCAGAAAATAATCAACTAAGGATATTAAAATTAGACATGGCGCGAACTCGGCCGCACCTTTTGGTTTAGCGTAAGAAGTTAGCGTTAATATTTGCCTTTAGCATATGCACTTGGCTTCCGGCAAGCATGGGCACAGTGTCCCGGCGCTTGCCTACCTTGTCTTGGGATAAGAAACGAGGTGATAGAATTTGGCTCTTGGTCATGAAAGATTAACGCTAAGCAAAACAAGAGAGAGAACATCACTTGAGTAGGGGATAAGCTAGTTTCTGAAAGCCTGCGTTGGGCATGGAGTCACAATCTCGGCACAAAGCATAGGGTTATAACGGATTTCTCCAGAGGGATGCAATCATCATATCGACCCCTTTTGCAGTAGATAATACAGCCCTTAAGGGTCTTGAATAGAAACAGTTTACTTAGAAGGAATTACTTCCACATACTGGCCTCTTAATATATATATTATAACTGGATAAACAGGGAGCGGGTAAAATATAAGAGATCTACATACAATTGTAACAGGTACATGTTTTTTTTTTGGCATTAAAGCTACAGGAAAGTGAGTCTTGCAACTTTGCCACAGATAACGCGCTAACATTGGAGATGCATGCTCTACAAACTTCCCAGCAAAAGCCATGCCACTGATAGGAAAGCTAGGTGGGGATAAAACACGAGAGTGGAATTGGTGGTAGATCGGTGGATTTTGGTGTAAGCCAGTCTCATGTATTTTACCCCCCTGGAGAGGCAGATTTCCGAGAACACGGGTTACCCTAAATTCCCGGATGAGTCTTTCCATTCTAGGGTCGACAGGATGACGAGACGCAGGGGATGATGAGAAGCCCCTTCCTTTAGCTGTTCATAGAGATCAGGCATTGCATTATCTCAATCGTTTGAGGGAATCATATAATTCTTGCCCTTTTTGCTGTTCTGTGGAATGTGTTACTCAACGTATCCCATAAATATTATAAAACATAACGTATTAATTGAGTGTTTCTTTCTATTATTGCTTCATTACAAGCTGCTATTACACAACTTCTATAAGATAATAAACTCCTTGCCTACTACCCTAATTACTGTCTGGTAGGAATCTGGAGTTATGCCTTAAGATAAGGCACTACAACATAAAACATTAGTAAAAATGGTGTAGTCGCGACCTATTTTACGTATTAGCTAACCTCACCTTCTCTTAAATAGGACTTTATAATTACCAGCTGTCTTTACGACGCTTCTTAGCCTCGATTGTATTTTGTAACCCAGATAACTCCTCGACCTTTTCGTGATTCACCTGCTCATGAGCCTCTGCCAGACCTATTGAAAGCGTTAGCTAGCCTCCACTTTCCCTTAAAAGAATCGTACACTACCATCTTGAGACGGCTGGTTTGATACGTTTGGCTTTCAGACACATGGGGTGCTGCTAACCGAGGACGTGCTTGATCTAGAACTTGACCGTGGACCGTTAATGCTGCAGTCGCCATACAGCACTACCTCGTCGAGGCCTGCTCGTACTGAAATTGATAATAACCTGCCTATCCCACTGGCTGTCGAGTTTCATTCCGGGTTCTGGAACGCTGCTGAGCCGGGTCGGCCGGATGACGTGATTAAGTTTCTCAAGCCCACAGGGCTCAAACGATGGTACTTTGAAGGGGCCCGAAACGCCCATCATTCAACAGCTCGAATGATAGTCTACCACCAAGTCCGATGATGCCACTCGTGGCTGACGGCGGCAGCGCCATTTCATACAATGTACCCATGGGTTACAACATCGGCCATGACCGCAGAGATTCTTTTGACGTGGCAGGAGGAAAAGCTTGTTTGTGTTTAGCATCCTACACCAAGACTGATATCGTTCGCTCGTTTTCCTGAGTTTTAAAATGTCGCTGGCTATCCTAGATTGGAACTTTACTTTCCCCACTTGGATGCGAAGCCTCACACATATTCATGTGTCCGTACAAAGGCTCCTGAGGTGTCAGGCTGGCTAGGACACAGCGTTTTCATCAACGCCAAGAGGGTTAAATCGGGTTCTCAAAAGAAAACCAGCTCCCAGCTGTTTGGTCCTTCCTCTAAATTGAGGATAAGGATGTGATATCCAGCTGTTCCTCCGAATGATTACAGATTCGTTCCAATCTCTCCTTCAGATATTTCGAAGCTGCTGATACAACGTCATAGACAGTCGAAAGCCACTCCTCAGCCCTTCAACTTTGGACAGGCGGCATAAGACCTTGGCCATCATGGTGTGAAGCAGCTCGCGCGGAATCGGGGCTTGGTGCGCCACAAGGAGCACCTGTGCCATTACGTAGGTCACGAGGCGTTTGTGTATATCATTCGAACCACCTGAAAGGTAGCTCATGGTGAGCTTTAGATCGACGCGGGCTTTTTAGTGTTAGCAGGGTTAACGCAAGGACTAGTAGTGGAATGGCACTGTATACAAGGATAATTGGGGGATGATAAAGAGAGCATCGCGGCCATCCGGAGTTGGCGAAGTTCTTTTGTTAGCTCGTAACATCCCCACCTTAAAAAGCCAGGATATCTCTATTGTTCGAACACTTTTATATATTTTATTTTGACACCTATAAGATAAATAATAGACTTATTATAAATATCATTTCATTCTTTTTCTTAAGTTAAAAAAGCTGAATTATGATACTGAGTAAGGAAATTTATTTACAAGCCCTGTACCTAGGGATCGCGGTAACAATAATTGAGGGATTAATATGGGAGCAGAGGAAAACACTGACCAAAGTCGTGGCAAGACTTTAGCATTGTGAAGCTGGTGGAGAATACAGGACGGTTGTTTTTGGGATGACAATTTCTGAGCAGTATGGCAATCTGTCGATACAGCTGACGCCGCTGCTCGCCGAGCGCCTTGACCTTATGCAAGCGACTGCAGGAATGGCCCTCCTTGTTGGGTTACCATCTTCAACCGAGCTAGTACAGCATCCAGGCGCCAAGACAATTATGTATCTAAAGCGATATATATAAACTGCTATACATAGCTTATAGTGAAATATTTGTATTTATTATATAAAGACAAGGCTTATTTCAATAAGGACAAAACATCTCTATGCAGCTCTGGCCGATTAAAATGCGTGATACTAAATGGGATACTACTGTCAAGGAGCTTAAGCATCTCTTGCTTCCAAACCAGTATTATGTTGAACTTAGTCTTGACGGATGTCATTGTTTTTCACCATATAATGAAAACTCTAAGAGAGACTGCGAACGGGGAGCAGACTGCAACGCAGTAAGCCCGGGGCTTTCTGTAATGAGAGGAGATAAAGAAAGTGATCCTTGCGAGTCGGAACCATTCAACAAGGAGGATTATGAACTCCGACCGATCCCATATCTTGAGTATATCATCCATGAGGCCCCGAGCAGAATGGCAAACATATTCGCAGCCTTGGAATATGACCCTCTACTGACAGTAGGCCTGTGGAACGAACGAGAGGGTTCATTTCGCGGTGAAAAGGTACCATATCTACAACGCCGACGAGTAAACTCAGATGATGCCTGGAAGACGTTTCATCGGGATACGAATGATCTGTCGCTAAAAGCCTTGGGTCTCGACAATGTGAAAGCTTTAGAGGATAAGGATATCTTTATCTGTGCCGTTGCAATGAACCTAAACGAGTTTTTAAAGACGAGCAAGGCTCATAACGAACTAGGCCTGGCAAAGACAGTGTCCAACCATTTTAAAAGACTACCTACTATGGTGGACAGGGAAAAAAACATGGCCAGATCTCCTGGAGCATAACAGAAAGTTCCTTACGGGTAGTCATGAGAAAAGAAAGTGGGCTTCTTCCGACTCGCCATACTTAGGTTCACTTAGGCAAGACTGCGAAAAGGAAGAGGAATATAGATCATTGGTTCATCTCACGGATAATGGATTGTTGGTGCTTGGCGGGCAAGGACCGGATAGAGGCCCAGATTGGCGCGGTGGCCACGAATTCCGGTCCACGAACAAGGAGTACCGACGACTTCCTTGTCTTGAATTTATTGTCCAAAACGACCCAACATCCGACTTTATCTCGAACCTGCTAGCTGATGAAGAGCTCGCCGTAAATATTCACAGAGGAGATGGCTCGGTATATCAGACAGATCCGAATTGTTGTGAACATATACAACGGGGGTTGGAGCCACATGGAGTCTGGGAACAGCAGCGAATATCAAAGAGATCTCTGCGGCATTTCTGTCTCGATCACCTCCTGGTACTAAGGCGGAAAGAAGTACTTATCTGCACTGTTGCAATGAAGATCACCAAAAATACAAAGGACATACTTATGGGGAAAGTGGAAGATTTCGTTGAAGCCACTACAGCGTTTGACCTGATACACAGAATATCCATGCATATAGATAAGCTAAAGAGCTTAAATTATGTGAAAAACCTTCACCAGCTCTTTGAGGTGTATGATAATTTTATCGATCACAACTTCAATCGTCAAGACGTTGAGGATTTAAAAAGGCTGCGAAAAAATGGTCTGTTGGTCCTTAACGATCTGAAACCAGATCCACTAGCGATTGAAATGTGGAGGATTCCTCGGCTAAAGATGGCCTTCCTAAGAGATCCAAGTAAAGAAAGGTTTATCTCTAAAATATCCCGGGATCCGAAGCTCGCAGTAGGGTCTTGGAATGGGCAAGATGGCTCATTGAGAGACATGAATACCCAGAGGATATATGGAACGTCAAGCATAGATTTTGATGATTATTATAGTTCTAAGGCTAATGGCAATTTTCCTTTCGGAAACGTAGATTATGTTGACAAACATTGGAAGATATCCTTGAAAGGTACTGTTCTTGAACGTGTGGAACCACTGAAGGACCAAGATGTCATTATCTGCATAATAGCAATGAGGGCCCGTAAGCTTATTCACGACAGGGACAAGACAAAATTGATCACAGCAATTGAGAATTTTGACATTGCAGAACGGGTGGCAGCCCATATAGAGGCTGTCAACTCTGCAGATTCAGTGTCAGAGGTTGTTTCATCTATAAGATTGGATGGCTCAGATGAGGGTGACAGGTCCCATACAAGAAGGAGAAGGAATAAAAAAGGAATACCGCAACAACTTACAAGTGGCTTAGCTGAGACAAACGGATTGAGGGAGCAGCCTAAAGAAAGATGCTTGGGAGTGGGATCGCCTAATCGTTATGAACGGGGTCCATGTCATGGTCTGAAATCACAGGAGGATTTCAGAATGGGAGACGAGCTGCCTTATATAAATGTCAACGATATGCGGATCGAGGGTATTATGCCTCGCGGGGATTTGAGGTTATATGAGGAAGATAGCCCGGAAAAGGCATATGTTGTTCGCAGAAATGAATTACCCGATGCCCTGAAAAGTTTCATAAGTAAAACAAAACCTCTTGAAAGCAGAGACGCTCACTCTCTTCCTGGAATCAAAGTCCTCGATTTCGTGGTTAAAAACATTGCGGTAGGGGGTGACGGCTCAATCAGTGTACTTGGAAGACTTCGTGGAGCAGACGAGTTATTCGTGCTGTCAAAGACTACATTCAATAGGGCATTCGACAAGGACGATGGAGAGACCTTCTAGGAGAATAATTCAAAAATGCTAAGTGATGCCTTGAAACGAAGAGACTCATATGCTAAATGGCGGGAAGGATTGAAATTAACAGGAAGTATACGAAGATCGAAGAGACTCAGAGAATTAAAGGCTAACGTTGAAGGAAGTAATGAATAGTGGAAATAAAAGTAGCTATTATAAGAATGA
This sequence comes from Fusarium oxysporum f. sp. lycopersici 4287, assembly GCF_000149955.1. NCBI lineage: Eukaryota > Fungi > Ascomycota > Sordariomycetes > Hypocreales > Nectriaceae > Fusarium > Fusarium oxysporum. Next base: position 3,970,826 of record NC_030991.1, read on the forward strand.
TTATTAGTACCTCTATAATACTGAATAGCATATAAACCCAGCATATCTTAAAGAACATAAATGTGAAATAGGAGGTAAGGGGCATGGAGTTTAATATATTTATGATCCATGTTTTATATGAATTGTTGAGGTATGTGTATTTGCAGTTGAAACCTATGGCTAAAAGTTTATCTTCCATCTTTGCGTTCTGGAAAAGGTCGGTAGGGTAATGATAGGTTCCGATGTCAACTCCTGGGAAAGGTTACTGTCATTGTTGTTCCTGCTGTACACTCTTTGATTGCCCCATGCGATCCATTTTTGACAAGTCGAGCTCAACATATCCTTCTTTAGCCACCTGATGACATATTCGTAATACCAGTGATTGCACGATTAGCATATCGTTATGTCACCGTCATTCATTTCATCGATCCATATTGTACACACCGCCTTGCTCTCTGAGTCCAACGCTTTCTTGTCAATCTCTCCGCGTTGAATTCGAAAGGAATTCTCGCTGCCTAGACTATCTCTATTAGCTTCTCCGGCATTAAGGCCGCGAGGAATGGCCCACGAGTAAGGGCAGACAGAGGAATGGTGACGAAGATCGTTTTAGGAATAAGTCCAGCTCATGGTAAGCAAATCAGGGATGTAGCGGTGCCAATACGAGCCGTACAATAACTCGGGATTCTTGATGTCAATTGGGACATTCTAGGCCATTTCCACCTCGATACCGTTCACTGGAAGAGTAAAAGTAGAACTGTTATTTAGGCTTTGCGATTACAGAGAGCCGGCCCTACCTGTCACCTTGATTAAGTATCTGCTGCGATGGCCCAATGATGTTATGGTGTAACGAGTAGCTAATTGCACCGAAGCGTGCTTAAGAACGAGGATTAAGAGACTGTATTATCTAAGATAAAAGCAAGGCAATCGCTTCGGATAAGGACCCGTGACTAGCCTAGCACCGTCTGATTTCTGAATAGAAGCTGCAGCTGACTCTGGCCGCATTTTCAAGGTTCTCAGTACTATATCAAGTGCTTGAAGCCTACAATAGGAAGAGAGTCTCAGTCAATTGCCACCTCCCAGCGTCAAGGTGCCTCAGTTGAGTCTGAATTGCTACCAGTTTGGATGGTGCGCAATGCCAAGTGCCACAAGGCCAAGGGAAACAAGATATGAAAATCCTTTCTGTCAAGTGACATCACACACTCCGTTAGCCCATTCATAGTAGATCACGATAGATAGAAACGATAATACATACATTGCTACGAGCGGGATTTCTTCAAAGACTTGCAGCTGTGTGATTTTATATAGTTCCTGAGGTCAGTCCGTACTATATAAGTAGGTAGCCTGCTGTATGGAGAAGTTATTACCTCGAGGAAACCTGCTCAGGAGTGAGAAAGGGGATGATTTAGCTGCCGCCCAGACGAGATATCGGCAGGCCCGTGGTTGAATCGCATGCTAGAACGCTACCAATATACCACAGCTATTTTGGGATAGAGCAAAGTTTCAGCCACAAGCCTCAGCTGCAAATAACACATGTACCACGGGAGAAGCATAAAGTAGTGTACGGCAGCGGTATATATTTCTCTTGATCTATCTACTCGGCCTCCATTCGCATTCTTTATCGACTCAGGGTCTAAGTTCTGGGCTTCAGTTGTCCTCATGGAGTTGTGGCATATATAAACGAAAGCAAGCCCACCCTTCGAAATCACTGGCACAGCAGGCGAAATGTAGGGACATATTGCAATGCATGGTTCATATAATAGATGAAAAGCCATCTTCTTCGTTATCATGATGATTTCTTGGTTTACTATCCAGTTGAAACCGCCACAACCTCTTAGTATTCACATGAATTGTTTTAAAGGCTTATAGTAGTTTTTTCGAGAGAGACAAACCATAGCTTGTATTTATACCTCTACCTCCTTTTTGCACTATAGCAGTTAGAGCTGCTGGGTCATTTTACGATCCGCTTATCGTCGCTATATGACTTGAATGCATCCCTGAGTTTGTTTTCCGCTGCGGCGAAAATACCCTTGATACAAATACGTGTCACGTGCACTGCCTTTCTCTTCTCTATAACCTATTCCCAGATAAACAGCCAGTCCACATCACCCTGCATAAACGAAACTGCAATAGGACCACCGTCAGTAAAGCTGATTGAGGTGCCATTGCAGCCAACGGGCCACTAAGCCAAGGTCCCGTGTAGCTCAGGTAGCGAAATTGAACATATTTACATCGCCAGCTAGCCAGATTGCATGGTGCGATGCCAGAATACCAGTCCTTCCCATTTAACCAACCCCTTGTAGCCAAAGGCTACACCACCAGCAACAGGTTGGATGATGTACTGGGACGTTCCAGCAACGTTAATGTAGCCCACGTCCTTGGCGATGGTCACGCCGACTCAAACTTATCGCCCGGACTGTAAGTGGCAATAAACTTGAGAATCGGCATCGCTTAAAGATCTATAACCTTTTAGTGCTGGTAAATCTTTAATAGGATTTTAGCCAGGATTAACAGCATATATTTCTCAGTAGGAATCTATTTAGTAAGACCTAATAGACTTGAGTTACTATGCATTAAGCTGGCATTTCTGTTAACTATTTGGCAAGGTCTTCTCTCAAAGCCGTTGCGCAAGATCAAGGCAGAAATGCCACCATGCTCTGCGTTCGGGTCCCCTGAGAGTAGGATTAACGATAGTCTAGACTTCTTGCATCTAGGGAGATCGACAAGGGTTATTCCAGATATGACAATATGGGCCTTGACGTAGATGCGTCATCTCCGCAAGATCAGCGTTCTTGTTCTGATGTGAAAAGGAAGGGACACAAACCACTCAGCCGAGCTCTGGTGACCCAACTGATCCAGAGGGAAAGACAGATAGATCTGAGACATTGGCGACAGAGCCAAAGGTGCTGAGCTTGGTTGCATCGGACTCTACTTGCGAAGAGCCGGGAAGGTTAGACTGGCTGGCTCTAGAGAGGTCTGAGAGCCAGGTGAAGGTCGTGGAGGAGGCTGTGAAGGACTTGTGGTCGAGTATGGTTTACTATAATATGTAGGATAGGCAAGCCTAGCCAGCCCTCGGGCAGAGCGAGGCATCCAAGGTCAGCAGTCTAAAACTCCGAATTTGGACCTTTGGGGCCCTCAGGATCTCGTTATAAGACCGTCACTAGAATCTTACTCTAACTATCGGAAAACCCTTGAAGTAACTGACAGCTGGTTCCTTCTTCGAGGGAACTACAAGCGACCTTTCTGACAAGTTACGTTTTCTCGACATATGACACCTTATATGATTGATATAAGCTTTTTTATTGACCTATTTTGAATCTCCCTTCGGACCATGTGGCAGTGGCCAGATCTTCGTTTCCAGTATGATGTCTGGTTCCATTGTCGGTCCAGTTTGCTTATTATACATGTTTCTGGAATTAAAGGTTAAAAAGAAAAAAGAAAAGCTTCTAGAGATAATGCGTTGTATAAGTAAGGCGACGAAGAATGAGAGCCGCTATAGCTATAGCCAATTTAGGGAATAGCTCCTTCTAATACCATCACAATTTGCTATCTATATAACTTAGATAAGTTAGGTCAGAGAAAACATAATAAAAGTGCAGATGCTAAACCCCAAAGACAAATATGTAAACCTGCGTATTATTAGCTATGCAAAATAAACTGCTATAACGGGCCATAATATCTAGCAGCATACCATAGCGCAACATGATATAAAGTAATTCAATACTCGCTACAAAACGTAACAAGATGGTGCACAGGATGGAATTGTTTGTGCTGATTGAACTTGGATACCCCTGGCTGAACGATGCTCTTCAAGGTTACATCGCCTCTGCATATGAATGTACTATCATCAAGCATACAGACGAACTACCCACCGAAAATCATTTACTTCTCATCCTTTGCCACATGCAACCGGAAAAACCTCTAGTCATACCGACTCATTCAAGAGCTTTATTTAGCATGTATCCATTGACAGATGCTCTAACCCGTAAAGACTGTTTGGCAACGGTAGTCGAGTACTGGTCTGCTAAGAGACCAGGGAACGTACTGTCAAGTTGCATGCCCACGACAGTTTCCTTTGAGATCGATTATGCGGAATACTTAGAGGAAGCTCTTGCAGAGTCGGACTCTTATGAGCTTTGCAGGTCATTATCCTACAACACTGGACTTGTGCTGAAAGATCGACAGTGGTGGATCTTGAAACCCGCGATGACCGCACGTGGCGATGGCATCAGACTCTTCAGCGACGAAGGTCAACTGAGGGAAATCTTCGAATCTGTCGAAGACGATGAAGATGAAGTCTCAGAAAACGTAAAGGTCGTGTTTTCCAACGATGCTCTGGCAAGCGGGGCAGTGCCTTCATCTTGCCTACGCCAATTCATCGCTCAACGGTATATAAGTAATGTTCCCTGCTTAGATAACAGAAAGTTTCATATACGAGCTTATGTTCTTGCTGTTGGTCGCTTGCAAGTCTATCTTTACCAAGGGCTGCTAGTCATTTCAGCATCAGAACCCTATTGCCCTCCCTGGGAGTCTATGAGCAGAGGATCAGCACTCACCAATACTCATTTACAGGGCACTGTTTGTTCAGAATCGGCGAGGCGAGATTTCTGGACAGTACCTGACGATCTCTTCGGACAGGACGGGTCATGGAAAGATAGAGCTTACTTACGTGTCCAGCAAATTACGGGGGAATGCTTTTTAGCAGCAGCATCTATGAACACTAACATTGTTCTCCATCCCGACTGTTTCGAGATCTTCGCTCTGGACTTTCTGATTGATCAAGACGAGCATGTTTGGCTGATGGAGGTTAACTCAGGCCCAGGACTAGCAGCTGAAGGGATTGGTTCTCGGATTGCGAAGGGTTTCTTCCAGGCAACTGTCGATGTTCTAATAAAAAATGAGCTTGGTTTACGGCCACGGTCCGGCGGCGAAGAGGAATCTATGAAAAAGGTTTTAGACGTAGCCCTTCCACATCAAAGGTTTGCCCCACTAAAGCAAGTGTAAATTGATGAATACGTAGTATGCAGCAACAAACAAGCAACTATAAGTTGAGGATATATACTTACGACTGCCAATCGCTACGCAAAACACCAATTTCTAGATATAATTATCCACTAATAGAACTATACCCTTTCAATCCAACTGTGATGCTTTCAGTTCTCAAGATATAAACCAGTCCGTACTAGGTCTATGCTGGCAGATTGCGTAGGCCCGGCGCTGCAATCTCAAGTAAACATACTGGACTCCTCGACGACGGTTTGTCTCCGGGGGGTGCCAGCGTGTTGGCGCAGCTCGGGACAGGCATGGCCAGGCTGGACGGATACCTCTTCCGGATCTGAGTGGCACTATCACAAGGTCGCGCATGTAGACAAGCGATGGAGGTCGATTAGACACACCTCCAAAGCGATCTTTTTTGAGGCTCACGACGCAAACTCATTCACAATACAACGCAACTATTTTGTCTACTATCATAAGTGCCGTCTTGACCTTTTGATCTGGGTATAGTCATTCGTTTCGTTGTGTGTATAACGCATCTGTTACAATGGCACTGGCAAGACAGTAATTGACGGGTACTAAAGATGTGGACCGCTGGTCCTTGTCGTGGGGTAATTGCATCTGCTAGACGTACTTCTCCTAGAAAGGAGTTGCACAGCTTAAAATAGAAAGCTTAACAGACACCTGACCACGCCAATTTCTTACCAAATATCGTTCGGAAATAGCGATCCGATCTGATAGGGCTGCCTAGCCTAAGTAATCAGGCTTAGAGCTACCTAATGTGCTATATTACCAGGGCCATTCTAAGATACCGTGACCTTGAGCATGTAAAAGTCTAGCATTCCTACCAATCCCTTAGACTTACTGTTTAGCAAAAGGAAATCTGCTCTCTATCTTGCGATATCTATAAACATGAAGCTCTCTGCTGCTGTACTTATAATTTTTGCTACGGGGATCCTCGCAGCCCCTATTGCTATGGCTGGAGGTGATGCTACGCCTGCGAGCTATAATTCACCTGAAGAGGTAAAATCATACGATAGACCAAAACCCGAAACTCATTTCAGGCCCTATTACACGAAGCTCAAACCCAAGCTTTATCAGCCTGTGTTCGCCCAACCTCAGAGGCCTAAGACTCGCCGTTACAAGCTCAAGCAACCCAAACCACACCACACAAATCCTCAGTCTAGGCCTAAGCCTAAGCCTGAGCCAAAGTCTCATCACAAGAAGCATAAACTCATACCTCACCAGCCTGAGTTTGCAGGACCGCAGAAGCGTAACGCTCACGGTACTAACTACAAGCCCCACCGCCGATGGCACAGGCACGCAAACTCTCAATAAAGTGAAAGATATTACTAGACTCATTCAGACTTAGCAAAAGGCTCACAACCCAAGAAGAACCAGTCCCAAGCCGAATCATCTCATATAGAGTGAAAGGCCTTCGGCTGGACTTTTGATACCTTTTTCGTTCCCGCCGCAGGGATGCCTGCTCTATAGGGCCAAAGTTGGCAAGACAGTTTGACTGAGCCGTGTTTGGTCCATCTAGGGCCCTCTTCGAAGTAACGGAATCTCTCATGTTGCCTTTTCGGTGAGAGATATTTATCATCTGTGCTAGGGATAAATACATCATCATTTGGAGCCTGTCCTATGCAACAGCAATCGGGCTTACGATGCCTATCCTGGGGGACAATCTTGGAGCCTTGTAGTTTCGTATTGATGTATGCTAGAGTATTTTCGTGCATTGTGAATCTTCAGCCTGCAACCGTCTTTGGTCCCATATATAGTCTGTAAGCTGCTAGAGGAAGCACTATGACGCAATTAACTATGGACTCGAAGTCCAGCCCTATATGTACCATTACCAAAACATTGCTTTTGACTTGTCATACGAAACAATATGCTGAAGAGCGAATCATGAGCTTCTATTTCTTCCCTTTGTCCTTTATTTGAGAACTATCCATATTGTTACAGAATATTTCAATCAATAACTAGCTGATCCGCTCGCTGCTCTAAACATCACTGTTACACCGATGCTTATCGTTCAAATTATCTACGCTATCCCCGACCTTTTGTCGCTTCGTGACAGTCCCACTACTATCTGAAAGGAAGCGCTTCTTCCCTGCATAGAACAAGGATGCACTACTCTTGCTGTGTTGTGCCGTAGATTCGTAGTTATAGTGCTCTAAGGCATCGTGTTCAGGTATCGTAAACAGAGATTGACGACGAGGTTCTTGGAGAGAATATTGAACCCTGGATGCCGGCTGACCCTCAGGGCTTGCCATCAGACGACTTTTCTGTCTATTGTCGCGGCAAATGCTCACCCGACTCTCCTCTTTTGTTGATTGCTCATATAGTGATGATTTGTATGCAGTTGACATATTTGGGAAAGACAGATAGTTCATAGGGGTAAAGAGACGACCAAAACTGTTCGAGAAGTCGAGCTGCTCCTTCGTAATCGCGAAATCAGTTTCGTTAGAGACCATTCGCGTGGAAAGTCAAAATAGTAGAGAAGTAGTGAGGTAGTGAGGTAGTCTCAAAGTAAATGCAAGCTTTGACTGGGCCCAAGCAGATATTGCAGGCTAACTATACAGATTCTTCTTGGACCAGCCGAAGAAAAAGACAGTTGAGATTTCCAGGGTTTCAGCAGTGTCCCGGCTGTGGAAAGGGTCATATGCTCGTACACTGCTTTCTGAGTTGCGCATAACCAGGTAAATTTAGGGATAAGGACCTATAGATAGAGCTAGCGTTGATAGAACCGCAGGCTAGTCATTCCGGTCAAGGTTTCAAACCCTAAAAATGGGACATGTATCAAGGCGAAGATGCTATATTTGAGACTAGAGCCGCAGAATACGATATTCAGTACACTCACTACCTTCAGGTTTGATCTGGTTTTGGATCTTCCGTGATTTCTCTTCGCTCTTAAAAATAAACGAGCTTTGTAAAAAGTCTAAAAGTACGGTAGTGTACGTGAGCTGATATGACCACCCAAAGGAATAGCGCTCAACTTCTTACCATAAAGAATTACATAAGTGTAGAATTAACGTTTCCTATAGCAAATTGACGGTTTACCCTCAGTTATCAATAAGACGTTACTGTTACTGGTCTTATGGCAAGAAGCGTCAAATTCTCATTTGTGGCCACCCTACACCTGTCCTCATGAATGCTAAGCAACTTACGAGGTGAGGATTTTGATATTATGAATAACGCTGGAGTTTCATGACTGGCCTCGGGGAGTTTCCGCGAGCAGAGGACTCGTAAAACCTCACATTTGGTGCTCTGGAGAGAATTTGGCAAGCTTCACTTGATGCAGGGCCCTACTGGTTGGTGATTTTCCAATAAGTGGTCTACATATCTATTTCTAGCCAATTGCCGGCCAATTAATAAGCTGCCACACCTTAGAGGCCTCACTTCAAAGAGAGGGAGAAGATAAAGAAACAAATCTCAACCGTACATCAGTCTGCAACATGTACGTAAGCCCAAATAAGAAAGCAATCGCTCCAGATATAACCTCCGTACTTAGGACACTGGTCTTCAATCTTCTGAAGATATGCTTGACACGTCCTGTCATTCACTTTATACTCATCACAGCCCTGGCCAGATCTACTGAAACTCACACCAAACGTTATGTCTTTTGTTTTTGACTGTCTAGTCAAACCTGCCCGAGTAAGCGGAACTTTCTTCAATTCATCACAAAATGACTGTCTATATGCCATCCAGGGTACCTCAGATGAAGCAGAACCACTATTCCCATAACATAAGGGCGTTTCTTCCTCTTGGCTACTTTTGGGCCGTGCCGTCTGACTAGCCATTTCTTTATGAGCTGAACCAGTAGTCATATGAAGTGTCGTTGCAGTCGATTTCTTTGTGGTTGATGTGGTGGTTGGGCTGGCAGTCGCTTCAGTATTTCTAGTCGATCCAGTCCTTGGGCTAACTATCGTGTACGTGTTATCACTGGTTGGATTACTTTCAGTTGACTCGATGACTGAATATACTTCTGTGGAAAGAACGCCTGTCAGGGATTCGGACGTGGACAAATGTTTGCCGGAACTCGGTTCTATGCTTATGCTTGTTGATTTAGTGCCCATTGTTTCTCCATCGGCTGTTGCCATAGATGTTATTTCAGGTACTTGAGCGCCACTTCCAGTTGGTGTGGACGACAGTGCCTGTCGTGAGATCTCTACGCTGTCTAATAGCAGAGTCTTGGGGCAATCCCCAGATAACACAGCCGGCGGAAGAACTGTCATGTTCGGGCGGTATGGAAGTCTGTACGGCGACGTAATATGATAATACAGCATATCTGGGTTTACTCCCGGGTTCATGTTCTTAAAGCCCTCTACGGTCACATCTGGAACGAACGGGATAACATCTACAATCAATGTATCGTTTTCACGTGGCGTCCATTCAGCGTATGAGTAGTTTATATCACAAGCAATGCTCGCCAGGGAGTGGATCGAGATCCAGATAAACAAATTCATATCTGCGCCACTGTGAAACTCGAGGCTTGCAATATGCTTATATGCTCGAGCTTTAAGTAGTAAATCAAACCTTGTAAAGATAGTATATGAAAGCTACTTTTAATTATAGCTATAGCGTAATATAAGACACTAACTAGACTCTGACTTTTCTTTACTTGTTGTGTCCTGTTTTCTCTGATTTATTTCTTTTTTTTTTAGTATTCTTAGCAAGCAAGTAATATATATACCGCTGGAGCTTTTACTACCTTGTGTCTAGGTCCAAAGCAACACAGCCTTCGAGTTGCGGAGGAGAATTCAGTCCGCTTGGGACAATGGGGCTAGCTGATGAAAATTCCAACTTAGATCCTAAGATCTGCCTCACTGAATGACCCTGAAAGCCTGGTGGCCAGAGAGCTGGCTGCTTTCAGTTATGGATGCCCTAGATTAGCTTATAATAGGTCTGTGACAGGAGTCATGATGGACTTCGATCTGATGTTTTGAGAGAGCACACAATAAATGCGAAGAGTGGCTGTTCTATTGTAAATAAAGTAGTTCTTGGCCAATGCCTCGTGAGGCCTGCTTAAAGGCAAAGACTTTACCGTTGAGATGTATTCAGCAGTCCATATACTTGATGAACCTTGCTTCCCTCGGCTTGCCGCCAAGTAGTCCAAGTTGTCGGGGCCTCTTGACCCGTCAAAACGAACAACAAGGAAGTAATGCAAGGCAGTGTCATTAATGCCGTCTTTAGGACAAACCAGGTCGTTAAAAAATCCCACAGGGAGCTTTTAAAGGAGATCATCGACTGTATGGATATATCATGGGGTTCAGACAGGACTTAAGAGGCACGAGGGTCGAAATGAGAGGGCAAGGTAGATTTGGTAGTTTGTAGACTAGACATCCTCATCTGACAAATAGAAAATGTTCCATGCCGCGCTGCAACACCTTGTCACTCCGTCAAATAGTCCCTCAACTTGCCTGCTACTTTTATCTCGTGCATTTTCTGCAGCCCTCGCTCCCCCCTCGACCTACAAGATGTACAGCCTAGGCCTCCCACAATTCTACTATACAGTCACCTTGTCAATATCGCTTGATGTCTCATGCTGTATCTTTCTTGCTCCCTTGAACCGGATCATTTCTGTACTCGAAAAGCCAATGCCTTGTTGGGTTCTTTGATACTGCTTGCCCCTGGAGGCAAACAGTAGTGCTCGTACGCAGTGAGCAATAGAGATGGAACCAATACTCTACTCGATCCATCGTCCTTGCATTTATTGTATTCTGCCAAACACCAAGCAAACACAGTGCCAGTTCTTACAGTTTACAAACTGCAAAGCGATGGTCTTCTCTATCTACTGTCGCAGATGCAACTGTCAATGACGCCCACAGTTTATCTTGTCTAAGCCTATCAACTTATACGACATTCCTTCTCTTCCTTAGTACTCGGCAATGAGATCCCATCATTGAATTGTGCGTCAACAAGTAGCACATGGCTCCTCCCAACGTTACCTTGCCCAATATTCCTCCTCCCTACGCTTTAACCTGCTCAATGATGATGTGTACGAGATAGGTGATAGTGCACTGGACATGGATACCTGATGCTACCCATCTATACGTACTCGAATAGCGAAAACCCCATAGACGGTACGACACATGCGCTTTCGTTCCGGCAATGTCGATCACACGGTGGAATAACTACATTTAATTGAGGAGCGTTGGCCCCAGTGTAAAATGCCTGTACCTTGGGACTTAGGTTATCATTTTCGAGAGAGAGCCCGATGGGATTCGAACTGGCATGAACTGACTCGGTAGGCGGACCTTGTGTAAGCACATCCAAATATCGAGCGATTTTAGCCACCCCCAGTGGGCTCCCGATCTCAAGGTCCTCAGCGCTGCATTCCGGAAGTAGCATGGAGATAGTCTTGAGAGAGGGTATGCTTGACAGGGCGGACAATGTGTCCATCAGTTTAAACTCTGCTGTGACAAAGAAGGCAATATGCTGAATTCCAGATGCTATACCATGGCGAATAATCTGTCTTCTTACTGACATAGGCCTCAATTCTGCTAGGTTGGGCAACAGGAAAATAGTTCTGAAGACGCAGAGGCGGACACACGTGGACCCTGAAGATAGGATCGTAGTTTTTTCCCATTCAGAGAACGCCTCCTTACACACCATAGCAACAGATGAGCACCCTGTTTGTTGAATCACTCGACATACAGGAGGTGACTTATCGCTAGTAGGGTAGAGAGAATCGGGCTCGAGAGACACGACGGCCATGCGGGCGTTTTGACAACTTGTTCTCCATATCTGTGCTCGTATCTCATACGGCAAAAGTTTGAAAGAAGTGAAAACCATATCGGTAACTCTGGTATGTATTGTATTAGCTATAACTGTCTCACCGTGGCGAAAGGAGACAATGCGGTTGGGTTTTTTTTACGGGCAGAAAAACAGGAGGAACCGTATAGACCGCTGAACATGAACGAAGATTAATTCAGCATTCAACATGAAAGTGAGAGGTTTACTATTTCTGAACCTTCATATCTGCCAAATGCAAGCTCTTAAAGAAACGACAATTAAGGGCTGTTAGACAATGATAATTCTATTTCTGTCCTTAATGACTTTCGAAACTGGTCGGAGAGGTGCTCAATAGAAGGTTCTATTTTTCAACATCTACGGTGCCCCCTGACTCATCACCAAAAGAGATTTCGTTGGAAAATGAACAAGGTCATCAGACAAATCTATTAATGGCGCTGGAAGTACGTCATGGAAAGAAGGACTCACCAGTGTTTTTCAATGTCCTATTCAGAGTTGATTTACAATGACCCTCGAGCTTGGTCACATGCATTATCCCACCGGCATGACTTTGTGGGGTAATTAATTATCCAATGCCCGACGTTGCGGCACCGAGACCAGCAACCTATAGCAGTAAAACCATGTTATTGAATCGCTTGATTATTCCAGAAGAGTTTACTATTTTTAGTTATCACTCTTAACTAGCAACGTTGACTCATTTCAGATGGCCTAAATTAGCCCGTCTTGGTTCAGGCGCAGAGCTCCTGTAGTTTCTATATAACACGCAGCATTTCCAGGTGAATCAAGTAGCGCAGTATGAATCGTCGATTTTTCCAACATATTCCTTCCTCCCCTTGAGATCAATGTCACCTGAAGGATATATACTGCATTACCCTTTTTCCTTTATTATGCATGCCGCTGAGGGTGCAGACAAGATAGTGAATGGCCAGTTTCGGCCTGAATGCGTGGAAGTATGCTGCAGGACAAGCACAATCATACTGAACTTGTACGACCATTACGTGCAACCCAAATTAACCAGGTTTGATTCGTATCGTATAGTTTTTAATACCGTCATCATTCATCCTTTGCTTTCCTTGCTTTTCCCGCTGACTGGCCGGAGCTTGTTAAGGCATGGAATGTCTCGCACTCGCACTAGACATTTGAATTTCCAAAGTTGACTCACTTAATCCTGGCGGGTAAATTTCATCGTTTTCGTGCTAATTATTGAACCTGCCCTATTGTCGACTCCTCCTTATACAATACCGATGGTAGAAGCATTAGGTATACTCTATTTACATTGGATACGCTATAACAAAATGGAGCGTCCTACCCGTGGCACAAAATACGAATGAATATTTTGACACATGTTGGTCGAAGGACTTGTCGATCTTCGGTAGATAGATATACCACGATTGTCAACCTTTCTCGATAACAGTGCTGTTAATGCTTACAGCGAATACCTCACAACGGCCTTACAGGAAGCGGTAAGGAATGATCGAAAGGAGATAGTCCAAATTCTGCTTGACATGAGTACCAGGAAGAATACTGAGATAGTTGGCTACTAGTAAAGTCACGGGACGTAGGGTAGACTGCGGAAAGTTCTTACGCTATCTCTTAGGCTGGAAAGCAGGTAGGTATCGATGGTCGAACTTGGAATTCATCATTCATTTGAAATGGCCAGGGAAGCCATCTTTATATACATACTGCACCTATCAAGTAAATATAAGTCATGACCCTATTAAGCTTATCCCTTTTTCTTTCTAATTCAAAGACCTAGCACAGCCGAATTTCTTTTAATCTCAGTCTTAATGGATAACTTGAGCCAAGTCATCTCTACGACCTGGTGGAAGGTGGTGGATACGCGAGTAGGGCTGATGTCCAATTGAAATGGGGTTAGTTTTCACACTTCAGGAACAATCGAGTTCCCAGAGGTCCTCCTTCTTCTGTCTCTGTTCTGTCATTTTGGGTTTTTTCCACGGCAGCCTGTATTGATATATCCGGGGGCCCACAAAACACATGTTACTTTTATCGAGGCGCTATCACTAATCCAGCAGAAATATACCTGTTAGTAGGGCTATAGGTCGGGAAAGTCACCATTCATTACTTGCATATATATCCTGTTTAATTGTAGCTATTTCCAACCTAGAAGCAGATTTTCAGACTTTTCGCAAGACATTGCATAGCTCTGGGGCCAAAGGGACCAAGAACTTGAATTGTTAAGAATTATTTATGTGTCACAACTGCATCCAGCCAATGTAGCGGGATGTACCAGGGCATCAGGCGCACAAGCCATCCTAACTAGTAAGATTTCCTTTGGTTTGTGTCAACTTCCGAGTCAAAGTCTTTCATCATCTTCTCCACCTCGGGGTCCAAGTTGCCAAAACATCGTATGATGACCTTTTCCAATAAGTGTTGTTATGATGCGCAGTCATGCCGGGTGCACTTGTGTGTAAGAATTCAGTTGTTCATTATTGTTCTTCTATTCAAGAATCATCAAGGTCTTTTATACTTGAGTTATCCTTGAGTTCTCGAACCTTCTATGTATTATTAACTTTGATCATGATGTGAGGGGAAACCTTGGTACTTCCAACACGCCCCTATTCGCCTCAACATCATGGGTCAGCCGCCGTGGGCTCTTGAGTGTTCCATAGGAGACGTCCACCTTCTTCAGTAGGGCTTTGGCTAACTCGTAGCGCTTCCAGGAATGTATCATGACTCGCAGCAGGCAATGGCTTCGTAAGACCATCTGCTATTTGCTCATGAGATCTGACATATTGTACATCGATGTTGCCAGCTTCAATTTCCTCTCGTATGTGGTGTTCGACTAAAGGGATATGCTTTGTTCGTTGATGTAGCTCGGGATTTCTGCAGAGTTTCAGAGAACCCTGATTATCGCCATTCAAAAGGATCGGAATGTCTAGTGATAGTTGTAGTTCTGAGAACAGATTCCGAATCCATGCTAATTCTCTGGCGCATTGTGATAGAGCAGTATACTCGGCCTCGGTGGTTGAGAGTGCTACTGTTTCATGTCGTTTCGCTCTCCATGAGACCGTAGATTCTTCAAGCTGAACGAGCCATCCAAACGTCGATCTTCCTGTGAAACTGTCGCCTTTCCAATCAGAGTCGGCCCAGGCCGTGACGCTCCAAGCGTCTTTGGGATCTTTCCTAACGCCCCCAAGCACTAGGCCGTGGTGCTTCGTCTGTTGTAGATAGCGGTAGCCTCTTTTGATCAATTGTGAATGCGCTGGCGATGGATTCGACATGTATCTTGAGAGTATCGAGAGCAGAAATGCTAAGTCAGGCCTTGTCTGGGTCATTCCGTACATGAGTGAGCCGGTTTTCGAGCTATAGTCTTCTCGCTCTTCTGGAGAAGCCGAGTCGCCGTCGTCTCTTGGTCGCAGTGTCGAGAGCGAATTTCGCTCCATGGGGGTCTTGACTGGTCGGCAGTTTTCTAAGCCGAATCTCTTCAGTATTCTAGTGAAATATGCATCCTGGGAAAGATATATTAGCCTTGCGTTCCTGTCGCGGGTTATTCTTACGCCGAGGAAGTGTTTGGCGGGTCCGAGATCAGTCATTGTGAAGATCTCTCCCAGGCGGGCTTTGTACCCTTGGATTACTTGCTTATCGCTGCCCATGATAAGAAGGTCATCCACATATGTTATGATAATCACTCCCGTTGCGGGATTCTTGTATACAGCCGTGTCAGACATTATCTGTCTGAAGCCAAGGGATTCTAAGGTCTTCTTCAGTTTCATTTGCCATTGTCGCGGAGCTTGTTTAAGCCCGTACAAAGATTTAAGCAATTTGCAGATCTTCTCTGATGAGAAGTCTGAGGGGCGGTACTCCGGGTGTTGTTCAAAGTACTCGACGAGTCCTTCCGGCATTTCAATAAAGACATCTTCATCTAGATCCCCTTCCAGGAATGCCGTGGAAACGTCCATCTGCTCAATCTCCCAGTCGAGGCAGGCTGCCACGGTGAGGAGGATCCGCCACGTCGCCACTTTAGCGACAGAGGCAAAGGTCTGATCATAGTCAAACCCAGGCTGCTGTTCGAAGCCTCTGACCACTAGACGCGCCTTGAATCTGTCCAGGCCGCCTTCCTCGTCCTTCTTGACCTTGAATACCCACTTGACCGTCAGCGGCTTGTGGTGAGCTTGGTTTCTGTCCAGAATGCGCCAGATTCCTTTCGTGAGGATGCTGCGCAGCTCATTGTGTATTGCTCTGAGCCAGTGCTCCCGATACGGACCTTGAAGCGCTTCGGTCATCGTTTTGGGCTCAGTGATCTCCTCTTTCCGGGGATCGGGCAGCTGAACTGATGTCTCTGATGTTGTCGTCTGCTCACACGGAGGATAATGCACCTCGGTGTGCTGAAGATAATGCACTTCAGACTTGTTTGACATTGGAGTCTCAGTTCGCTCCAAAGCAGACTGTGGTCGACATGAAATGGGAGCTCCGTTCGTGCGGATTGTCGGCTCAACATCATGCTCAGTTCCGGTCTGGAGATCTTTCTCTCCGACCTTTTCGTAGAATGTTACATTTGCAGAGCGGACGATCTGATGTCCCTTTCTGCGAGAGGGCACCCAGCAGGTGTAGATCTGAGAACCTTCCATGTTTATATAGATTCCAGTTTCTCCTCTTGGACCAAACTTGTGTGATCTCAATCTTCGTTCTTGCGGTATGTGTATCGTGACTTGTGAGCCACAGATTCGCTCTCCCGAGAGGTCTGGTTTATTATCTTGACCAGGTGATACCTCATTCAGGAAGCTCTCGAGCGGAGTAAGGCCATCCACGGCTCTAGTAGTAGTGCAGTTTGTTTTGCGCACCATGTCTTGTAAGACGAATGGCCAGAGCTCTGATGGAATCTGTTCCGACTCGATGGTTGTTCTGACTTTGTCAAATATGACACGGTTGGACCGCTCAGCAACTCCATTGAATTCGGGAGTATATGGCGGTGTCCGGATGATCCTGACACCATGTGTTCTTTCAAGGCCTTTGATAGATGCTCCGTAGAGCTCAGAACCACCGTCCATTTGGATCGTATGAACTCGGACTTTGTACTGGGTCCAAAGTGCTGAGATAAGCTTGCTGAGGAATTCTGAGGCCATGCTTTTTCTTGTAAAGGTATAAGACCACCTCATCCTGTGTCTGTCGTCTGTAGCAATGATCCCCCACCGCTGGCCGTTGATACCTGGAGGGTTGACCTTGAAGGTATCGACGTGGATGAATCCGGCTCTGGTGGCCCGTCTTCGTTTATTTCGTGGTGACCATCGTAAAGCCTTAGATACGTCGCAGGCCAGGCAATAGTCGAAGGATTTGTGATTGTGTCGCTTCTTGCAGAACATTCCTTTAGTCATTTTGGCGGTTTCAGACACTTGATGTGGATTGATGTGGCCAAGTCTTCTGTGCCAAAGACCAATGTCAAGGCAATCGCCTTTCGAGATGGCGTGATATGAGATAGCTGATGAGACTAGGTGGTTTTTGTATTCTAGGTGATGGAAATCTTTTTCCGTATTGACGTAAAGGCCGTCGTTTCCGATAAAGAGCTGGCCAAAGAGATCTCCAGTAGAATCATAGAGATCATTTCCATCAACCCAACCACCGCTTGTATAAAGCTTGAGTCCGGACATAATGTTGACCGGAAATTCAGGGATATAAAGAGCATCTTTGAGGTTGATGATGACTTCTTCTTGTCTTTTGTTGAAAAACGTCATCTTGACTGTTCCTCTGCCCGAGGGGTAGACTCTTCCTCCTCCGGTTATGAGTACTGTTCGCGTTGCAGGTTGTAGGCTGCTGAAGAGGTGTCTGTCATTGCAGATATGGACAGACGATCCAGTATCGAATAACCACCTCTCTGGCTTGCTTTCGTAGCTGGCAGATATCCTGCACTTCTCTACGACTTGGACTGGTGCGTTGGAGATTTCGTCCTCAAGGATCAGGAATGACCTTTCTACCGTTCTGCGATTTGACTCTCTGATGTGGAGGCTTTTGGTGTCTTCATTTTGTCGATCATGCTCAGCTAGTTCTTTGGCTAGCTTGACAGCCCAATCAGGCCGTTTGTCCTTGTGGGTGAACCAACAGTCAGTTTCATGATGACCCTTCTTTTTGCAGTTGGAGCAGACATGATCTCTGCTTTTGTTGATCCGGTGACTATTCTCGTTGCGGAATGCCTTCTGTGGCTTGTTTCTCCGATGATTCTGTGTCCGACTTTTCCTCGCACCTAGGTCATTCTTTTTGTTGGCTTTCTTTCCATGAGACCAATATGCCGATGCGATATCATCTTCTTCATCCGAAGATCTGTTCTCGTCAACGAGATCTTGTTGCATCGATCGAAGTGTGGGCGGATGCTCGGATCGTAGTAGAGCCCTCTGTCTGGCTGTCCATTCTGGATACTCGCTCTCACACGCGGCTAGGTAAACCACCTTTTTGAGTGTGTCTGAGATCGGCTCCTTCTGGTCAAGAAGTAGCTTAACAAGACGTTCAAACTCGACATTGAACTGGGGTATAGTTTCGTAGGAGCTCGTCTTGATGCGGATGAACTGGTACAGGGTTGTCTGTAGTAGAACTGGACCAGAGCCGACGCAGTATCCTTGAAGAAGATTGAACATTTCCTTTGGGTCTTCCATTCCGATGAGTTGGCTGAGAGCCTCCCCAGTGCAGTTACCCCTTATAGAGATGGCCGCTTTTGCCACCTTGATCTTCTGGTCAGTCGTCATCTGATCTTCAGAAGGATAGTCGCCAAAGACAGCATCCTCGAGACCATTGATCCTCAAGATAGCCTTCTGGGCTGGTGAGAACTGCTCCCAATTAGAAGGCCCTATGAGCTTAAGCTCTTTCGGGAGAAAGAGCGTATTCTTCTCGAAAACCGTCGGTGTGCTGTCATCATTCGAAAGTTGATTTGTTTGATGGTCTGGGCTGCCAGTTCGTGACTGAGCGGATCTGCGTGATGAGGGGACTCGAATGGTGTTGCGAGTCTGCATGGTGAAACGCGGGGTACGTTGTGGAGACATAGTTTGCCAAATAGGGCTTAGGGTAAACCTTAAAGTTTGGTTTTCTGATTCAGAAGAGAAGTTCAATACTTGCACTCCGGGCTCATAACCTGTTGTTATGATGCGCAGTCATGCCGGGTGCACTTGTGTGTAAGAATTCAGTTGTTCATTATTGTTCTTCTATTCAAGAATCATCAAGGTCTTTTATACTTGAGTTATCCTTGAGTTCTCGAACCTTCTATGTATTATTAACTTTGATCATGATGTGAGGGGAAACCTTGGTACTTCCAACAATAAGTAGATACGCCTCAGCTCCTCGTTAATCCTTGATAACAAATCCTTGAGTCTGAGATCAATGGGAGCGTTTCCAGCCACATCGAGCGAATTGTCAGGATGCACGACGAGCTCCAGTGTCTTAAGGTTGGTGCAAGATGTTCGAAGAAGCTTCAGACATTGCAACCCAACCAGCGAAAATTTTGGCTCTTGACTTTGCCCTTGCTTCGACTGAAGTATAGGGGAGCTGATAGATATCGAGGACAACAGACTTGAATAGCAGGGAGAGAGCAAGTCTAAAAAGGCTTTCAGGTCTGAAGTTTTCCATGTAATATAGGAGCCAACAGCGTTGAAGTGATTTGAGGAGTAGAAAATCGAGTTTGCCTCCCACTCATTTACGGCTTGACATATGGCTAATAGATCTTGCATCGGTACATTAGGCACATGGCAGCCGAATTTCGAGTTCTTTGGTTCACGACTGACGAATACAGGCTTCGAGGTGACAAGTATCTGGCGAAAAGACTGAGAGTGATCCTCTGGAAAGAGTGCAGTCAAACGAGCTTTAAGCTCCTCAGCTTTAAGCTTCTCAGCGAGTGCCTTGGGCTGTTCAACAACGTCGAGATCGCCTGCGCGTAGCAAAGGAAGTGCGCCATGGGGGTGATGAAAAAATGCTAATTTTGGAGGATGACAAGAAAGGTCCGTTCCAGGCAGTAAGCATCTCGCAATGATATAGAGATAGAGTATACTTGTGTAATGATGGTAATGGCTACATGTAGCAGCCAGGCTAAAGGGAGGAATAGCAGGTAAGGCGCGCTATAAGCTTCTGCTCTGGGCAGGTTCAACTATAAATGGCAATAACCCGTCACAAAAGACACTTCAGGCAGCCTGCCAACCACCCGCATAGTTGCCCAAGATGATCTTTCAAGCGTATCTTTTAATAAAGTCACTCGCAAGCAATAGAACTCTAAATACATTCCGATAGGGATAAAAGGCTCCGTTCCCTCCATCATGGATTCCAGGTCAACGGCAAAAATCCTAGAAAATCCACCACGATTTCGTACAAGATGGCGGCTCACGTTCGAATCGGCCATCCTTGGGCCTTCAAGGAAGCGCCATATGTCGTGTCGTGTGGGGAATCGCAAAATGGTGGAGGTGTGGGGAAGAAACCTTACAAATAGCGATGATAATATAATAATGGGAAGAACTACTACAATAAAGTCAAAGGAAAGCGTAGGGTTTGCTTAATATTTAGCTTAGATGTTGGCTGCCTAGAATATATTGGTTAGGTAGAACTATTGCGAGACTCCTCCCATAGTATCCAATATGATCATGAGTCCTTCGGACACTACCACTCTGTTGCGCTTGAACATTTACCTGAAGTAGGTAACATAACCTGACCTGGGAAATATCGTAGCAAGTGTACTCATTATATTTCAGAGTTGTACCCCGGACGTTGGTCTTAAAATGGTTGACTCTGTGGTCGGGCTGTATGAATGCTAGCACGCACATAGGAATGATGCATAAATGAGAAATAAAAGGCCAAACCTTACCATCTTAATACCCTTTGAGATCCTTGTGAACAATACCAGCATCGACCCATTCGCTGGGAACCAGGCGACCTAGACCCCTGGTACTGTGCATGCCTTGTTCCTTGGCGCCACCGCCAGCTTTGTGGTTAGCCACAGTGAGTATTTGCCTGGGAGTTCCAAGCTCAGCTTCACAAAGAAGGAGCGAGCCCTCGCCGCCAGGCTTTGTGTGATGGCAGGAGCTGGCTGACTTAGAAGACATCTCAGCAACATAAATGCCCTTGCCAAGCATATACCCTGACATGGGAGATTCACAGGGAGCAATTAGGAGACCATGGCTAAGGATACCAGCATAGTTTGTAACTCTCAAACCCTGCCAGAGAAGACAACGATCCGACTCCATCTTATGGAAAACCGAATCGTTAAATCGCTTGAAATCCTCTTGTCGCCTGATGCGGATGGTATTTCCGACTACGAAAACAGTTTTATGAGTACAATACAATACAATACAATTTATTACGCCCGGCGGCTTATTTTGGCCGATAGGGCACTAATCACTAATGCTTACGTACATTGCCTGATTTTCGTCCTCTTCTCCCCGAACCCATGCTGTGCTACACGTTTCTCAATCTGTGTCCGCGTTTCCTAGAGCCCAGACTGTACCTTGCTTTTCACCATATGAATTGAAATAGGTCTCCTCGAGCCCATAATGCGCCTGTTCCTCGATTGTGCTTTTCCTTCTACCCTATTGCTCCCTGCGTTTTCCCGTGATTTACTAGCATAGCCAGCGAACTAGCTTGAAGGCTTTTCTTCAAGTGTTCAACGTCCTATCTACGGCGGCTGAAGCGACGTCCGCTTGTATGAGACGGGGTGTTTGGTGTTTGGTGTTTAGTGTAAGTAGGTTAGTAAAAGTAGGTGAGATTCTTGCAATCTGGTTTCAGTATTGTGTGTCGAGTCGGCCTGTGGCCATTGCAAATCGTATAGTTGCATGGACTGCCTGCATGTTTGGCGTCCACTTTGCGTCATCCGATGGTGATTTTCCTCCTAGGTAGAACGAGAGATTTCCTCTCAATGTCTCCGTGCATTGCAGCATTTCAGTCCTATGCGCTGTCCATTTCGTGCATCGAAAGAGAAAGTGTTCTACTGTCTCTATCGCTTGTCCGCATGCGCATTGCTGTGACGCTGCTACGCTGATCCGGAAGAGGTATCCATTTAATCTGGCCATGCCTGTCCTAAGTTGTGCTAGCACGCTGGCTTCTCTCCGTGACAAGCCATCATAGAGCAGTCGGGTGTGCTTGCCTGGGAGTGCGGCATCGACCTTCTTTGAAAACCTCCCGACGTTATCTGGTAGCTGTTTCCTAGTATGCTTACCTGATTGAACTATGTTCAGGGTCGTTGATCGCATTCGGGGAAACTTCCGAGCCGGGTCGGCACCGTCTTGGCTCGCACTTCGCGCCTCCTTCTTAGCCATTTTCAGGAGCCTGTGTTCAGCACTGATGGGCATCCATACGACAGCCACCACGTTTCCTTTGACCCTCAATACATCGATGGAATCATATATGCATCCAACATACTCTTGACCGGACTGCTGGCGAGGGTTTCGGACCGTGAGCGCGGCGGCTTTGTTGCTCGCCAACAGTGCCACGCTTCGATACTCAAGGTCGGGTAAGTGTCTCAACGCGTAAGCCATCGCTGCTAGTTGTCCAGAAAATGGGTTCTGCTCCGTCCTCATGCCGAGCGTGAAGGAAAAGCGCTCAAGCTTCGGTCCTCCTCGCACCGAGGCAGGGATCTCGATGGCCCCGCCGACTCCGACTACCCCATTCCGTGCTGAACTACTCACTGCGGCGCGTACCGCCCATCCTAGATCTGCTTGTGTCGTCTCAACACTATCCCCATCATCCACTATAGCCTGCACCCGTTCTACCCAGGGTGCCAACGTGAAAGGGTTGATCGTTTCTAGTTCTTCCATCGGGATCTCATTGAGTGCCACTGCTACCTCGTAGAATGGCGAGCGATTGTATCTTCTGAACTTTCGAATGCGAGATGTAGAGCTTCGGAGAGGGTTGGTTGTCGGAAGGGTATGTAGATCAGTCCACATCTTGATGGCCCGTCTCCAGAACCGCTCATGTGCACTAGCGATGTGCGCCTCTGCTTCCGCTACGCTTGTTGCCACCGTGAGGAACGTTCCTACGATGGTGTTCGCTCCAATCCTCTGAACCCTGTTGATAGGACTCGCCCTCCTATATCTGCAGGCGTGCATCCATACATTCGATGCGTAATCCACTACTGGAGCCACTGTGGCTGTAAACAACTGTCGTGCTGTTCGTGGTGTAAGGCCCCTGAGCCTCTGTAGCTCCATCGCAGCATTCAAGCCTTTGGCCGCTGCTCGTGCAATGTGCTCTTTGTATTTGAGGCCCGAATCCATGATCATTCCGAGGACCTTGACCTGGGTTTTCGGTGGGACAAGCTGTCCTCTGATCTCGAAAGGCTCCGAGTTGAGCTTATACGCTTTCCGAGTAAAGTGTATAATTGCCGTCTTGTCCGTCTCGAAAGTTGCGCCACTTCTCTTTTCCCAGTCTAGTGCCTTCTTAATGATCTTCTTGATCCCATCACGATTGCCCTCTGCTGTTGGACCTGTTACCCAGGCCGTAAAGTCATCCACAAACGCTATCGCTCCCCCGTAGCAATCTATGGGCTGCTGTACGAGGTCTGCATTGAAAAACAGAAACAGAATTGGAGACAGAGGTGAGCCTTGTGGCAGCCCAGCTTGTGGTAAGCTTCGTGTCTCCGATATTTGTCCATTGACCTGAATAGTTGCCGTACGATGCGAGCAAAATGCTTCAATCCAGCGAAGCAGATCCTCTGGTATGCCTCTAGCTCTCAACCTTTGGATGAGTCTTTCTTTGCACACTCCGTTGTAGGCTCCCTTGACATCGAAACTCACTAGGCTAAGGATCCATCGACCCCGCCAGGCGGCGTAGATCTGCTCTTGTAGTAACATCAAGGCCTGCTCAGCAGAACGCTGTTTGCGAGCTCCAAAGTGATTTGTTGGCAGCAATCCGTATGTCTCAACGGCATGTGAGATCCGTTCCGCGACGACCGACTCTAGTATCTTGCCTAGCGTGGATAAGAGTGATATGGGTCTCCATGCCTTCGCAATCGAATAATTTTCTTTGTTTGATTTCTTGAGTGGAATGATCTTGGCATGTCTCCATTGGCTCGGCAGCACTCCTTCTCTCAACGATGCACGAAACAGTGAGAGGACTCGGTCCTTAACAGACGGCCAGATCTGCTTCCAGACTACGGTGGGCAATCCGTCCTCACCAGGTGCTTTCCAAGACTTGGCCATGGAGAGCTGTCTCTCTACCTCCTCCATAGTGATATCTGGCATGCTAATGGCAGCTCCACGCTGAGGTCGTTCGCCTTCCTCTTCGATTTGCTCTGGTAACGGGGGGAAGAAGGTGGTCAACATCTCCTCGGCTTGTTCCCTGTTGTTGGTCGTGCGGGTGCCATCAGCCCTTGTGAGCTGGGGTACCTTGCCAAATGCTGTATCTTCTCCAGACTTGAGGTACTTTGCTGCCTTCCAGATGTTATCGTTGTCAGCTAGGAATTCGTTCCAGTGTGTCTTTTTCTGCTGTCTGATCGCATCGTGATACTGCTTTGCTGCTCCTCGAGCTGTCTCTTCCAGCTCTTCGCATATTCGCCCCGCTCGTCTCGATGCTCTAGCGCGATTCCTCCAATGCGTATGTATCTGGCGGAGCTGCGTGAGGTCTGAAGTCCACCATCGTTTTGCATAGGGCGACGGCTTAGCTCTGGGTGTCAGCGCGCGGATCGCCTCTAACACCACGGTCATAAGCCTGTCGGTCTTCTGCTGTACGGTACATTCCTCTGGACTAGACTTCAGTGCCGTGGCGATCCGAATGTTGATTTCTTTCCATGGTGCATTCTTGAGTAAAAGCCGTTCTCGAACTTGTGGTACTGGGACAGAGATATCAAACTCCGTCTCGATAGCGCGATGGTCAGATCCGTGCTCTGTGCCGTGTACCATACACTTGACCGTTGAAGACGCTATATCTGCGGAAGCGAGGACCAGGTCGACTGTTGTCTCAAAGTCTCCGCCATTCCACGTCTTCGTTCCTCTGGGAAGCAGGCTCGTGAGATCAAGCTCACTCATAAGATGGATGATCTGATCAGCTTCGCCTTGCCTAGTAAGGGAAACATCGTCTCCTCCCCACAATTGGTCGTGCCGATTGAAGTCACCGACAACCACCACATCCACCAGTCTATCGGCCTGTCTTCTTGTGCCTGAGATGACCTGACGCAGAAGGTTACAGGTGTCTTGCAACGCTTGATCGTCTCGTCCTGGTACATAGACGGACACAACCAGGACCAGTCGCTCAGGGAGTCGTAGTATAGCTGCCGTCATGTCCGCTGTCTTTATTGGTATCTGCTCCGCCTCTATATCCTTGTTCACCCATAACATGCTTCGGATCGGCCATCTGCCCTTCTCCCAAACTGTAGGGACCATCTTAACCCATCTGGGGTGACCCATAGGAACTGTTAGTAGCTTGCCGTCCTTTTGGTGTGCCTGGGGCTCTTGGATCGCTATCACTGAGTAGTCTTGGAGTTGATCATCGTTCATGAGGCTCTCGTGCACTGTATCCTGCTTTCTCACATTTAGTTGCATTACTTGGAACACCTTACTCATGCCGCCTAGGGTGAAGTTTTAAGCAATTTCTGCTGAATGACTCATGCGGACCGCTACAGAGAGCGCACTTGGGTATCTGTGCCTGGCACTCACTGTGATGGTGGCCTATGGTAGCGCACCTTGCACATACTCGAGTCTTGCTGCACGAGAAAGCCTTGTGACCGAGCTCTTGGCAGTTATAGCATTGTTCCGGTCCAGTAGTCTGCTCAAATACACTCGTATATGCCGATTCACCTGCGATGAGAAAGTAGTGTTCCTGCAGTAGCCTCTTGGCATCGCTGCTCTTAGTTAAGTAGACTACCATAGATCCATATGACTTGGGGTTGACCTTCCGGCTCAGCCAGGCTACCTTGGCAATTTGGACTTCATTCTCCTGGTTTAAGGCTTCTATTGCTCCGGGGAGGATGTTAAACTCCTGGTCAAAGACAGCCATACGATTCATGCTATCAACTTTGATAGGATATAGTTGGTCCCGAAGGACTCTTGCACCTGGAGCTTTCCTGGTTTCGAGGATGGTCTTGATCTTTTGTATTTCTTCTTCGTTCCTACCTATAATCCTGAGGCGGTTGGCATTCCGTCCATCTCTGGTCACTGCGACACATCGCCAGTGAGGTTGGTCACTCGACTGTCGCATCTCCTGCTCCACGGTTTTACGAATCATTGTTGGTGTAACGCCTCTAAGATGGTCTTCAGGAACTCTGGATGTGTCGACTGTGCAGAACACCGGTTCTGGAGTGGCCGATCGGGCTACAGACGAAGATTGACTGGACATGCTGGTGGATGTCATCCTGGCTGCGTCTGCATATGATTGAATCGATGACCGTGGTGTTTCAGTCTTGTTCAGCATGTCTAGCTGTAGTCGAGTCTGCTCCAGCTCGCCGCAAACCTGGGTGAGCTGGTCTCGAACTTGCGATAATTCTTGTGCCATCTGGGCCGTGGCCCTGGCGACTTCCTCGGCCATGCGATCACTGAGCTTGGTGAACTCGAGCTGAAATTCGGTCTTCATCGCTTCGATTTTCTTGTTCAAGTCCTGCTCCAGTAGTTGCTTCAAGCTATGGACTGCCTCGACCATACCACCAGCTGACTTGGGGGCAACCTGCTTCCGAGCTCGGTTCTGTCCCAGAGCTCCCTCACTGGTCTCACCTTCCTCCTGCCATTCCATATCGCCATTTTGCTGCTCCATCTCCAATACCTTCGTCGTCCTGACCCTCTTCCGCTGAGGGCGATGATATCCCCTGCCCGAACCATCGGGGTCGTCTCCCATGACGATGATGACGTCTGATGCGGGGTTCGCAACACCAGACATCCACCAAGGGCCTGAATCTTCGCCAGGCAGTCCTCAGGATTTTTGAAAGTGATAAATAGGATAAATAAAAGTTATTTTTAAAAAGAAGATCGTTTTCCGAAACGTTTTTTTTTAGAAAAGTGCTCTCCGTTCTCCTTTTATGAGTACAGTGATGAACAGTTGTAGCTTCCTCTTTTGTAACACTATCAGATTCTGCTTGGGTCTCCACACAGTGTCATTAGCCTGCTTATAAAAGCTGTATACTTCTGCCTGAACACTCACTAGGCTGTAGCTGTCGACGCGACTTACAGTATCTGCCTAGTCTGCCTAACGGCTTCGGCACTGACGTTTTTAATGGGAGCACTTGCAGGGGTCTCAAACCGTATGATTGGTGGTAGTCCGGAAATTCTTACAAGCAAAGGAGTGTGCGTTGCGGGGCTGATTTTCGACCCCGCGAGATTTGATGGTTGGCGACGTGGCCACTTTGATCTTGGTGGTGCCTTGTACTTTTACATTCGCGACCCCAGGGTGGCTGCCTGGCCAGTCAGAGCGGCATAAATACATACATAGGGGTCGTCCCATTCTGTATCCTTAGTTATGGCTGAGTCCTTACTTCCCGCCGTTCATTTCGAAGCAACCATGACCACCAACATATTTTCTTTACCGCAGCCGCCCATGGTCTGTATGGGGAGTGTCAGTTTATCGACCTGCCTAATTTAATCTTGCTAATTTTTACTAGATTAGTCGGGTCAATACTAAGCTTTGTCATTTGGACGTTACGTCCCGACATAAGTTTATCGAAGCTCTTGGTATCAACGCTCCTGTCGACATCAGCAATCTTCTCACCAAGGATTCAACAAAACTCAGGGCTGGAGATCATCAACGTGAGCCCTGGCACTTTGCTCTCTTCGCAATTCCGAACAAGTCTCGTCTACGTATTGGTGAATTCGCTACATTGGACGATGGACTATCGTCGATTCTTCACGATCTGTTGTCATTGGGCGAAAACATATGCCGCCTTGGCGTGACTGTCGACTCGTTTTTGCCAGTGGAATGTTTACAATTCACCCGGTGTCCAATAGCGATCAACATATATTCTTCACCGGACCCGGAGTCTAAAGCACGCTGTGAGAGGGTTCTTGACGGGTGGAAGATATATCTTCAACACCCACTCTTTGTGCCTCCAGGTATCCAATACAGTAACCCGCACCTCTATGACGAAGTCGATCTATCTAGGGTCGGACTGAGCGAAAGCCTCAGAGACGATCAATCCATGGTCGGGCCGAGGAAAAACCTCAGAGAAGTACAATTGTGTTATCTAGTCTTTGAGAATCTGGCTCCCCCGGAGCTAAAAGAGGGGCTCCGATATCTACTCCAAAAGGTATGGACGTCTGACAGTATAGAAACTATCAGGTGGAGCATTGGTGCAACAACGGAAAAAGAACGGAAGTCCTTGGAGAAATTGTTGAAAGGAGCCGAGCTGGAATACGCGGATAAATCATACCATGAGGAGAAGGGATTGGAATGGCTAGTAGAACCATGCCCAGAGGCTTCTAGCAAAGACCAGCTATTAGGAAAATGGGAGGAGAGGATACTACAAACTGTCTAGGGATGGATTTAATACCGTATCATTAAATAAAATGCGCTTTTTGTATTAAATATTTAAAACAGGCGCGTTTTATAGCTCCTTCCAGAACTGGCTTAGTGTATAGGATCAATGTAACCTTAATCCCTGTTCCGACCTCCTTTTCTCCACAGCCTTCAACAGCCTATCGCTGTATCCCCTGAAACTTCCCAATCTGACTTCCCACTACCTTCAGACCCTTCATGCTTCTTCTACAATGCCTCGAACCTCTGGAAGGCCAGCCGACCACCAGGTCCACCGAGAATTTATCACGATTTCCTCGGACGCTAGCTCAGGGTTCAAGAACTCACGAGTCAAGTGCAAGCACTGCGGCCACGAGACAGCCAAAGGCACTACTCGTCAGAAGAAGCACTTACTTCGCCATTGCCCCAATTACAGAGGGCAGCAACAGTCTGAGCAGTCTTAACTTACTCAGCACTTTCCTGTGGTAGACAAGACTTTTAAGCAGATGCTTGATGAGCTTGCTGCTAGAGCAATTTTCGCTGATGGCCGTCCATTTAACCTATTCGAGTCCAAACGAATGCGGATTCTGTTGAGCAAGCTGAATACTGCTTGGCAACCACCGTCTCGTCGCCGAGTGCAGCGGCTGCTAGCCCCGACCTATTCTGAGTACCACAACCAAGTCCAAGATATCCTCGACCAGACAGAACGTATCAACGTGATCTTTGACAGCTCAGACAATATCACGAGTAATCGAATTATCAATATCTCGATACCGGTGGCAAATGGTCTGGCGTTCTATTGGAAGACGTTTGATACGGGACAGATTCAACACACGGCTGAGCACTACATCGATCTTTTGTATCCTGAGCTGGAGATAATTTGCAAGGGTAACTTCTTGCGCATTAACTCGTTTTGCACAGATACGGATAGTGTGATGAGGAAAGCTCATGTGCATTTGGCTGCAAGAAAGGAATTCCAACATTGCTTCTTTTCGCTCTGCGATTCACATGGGCTACAGCTACTCATCAAGGACATCCTAGAGCAGCCGTTCTTTGAGGAGGCATTCAAAAGCGCTACATTAATTGTCACCTTCTTCAAGAAGTCGAAACTGCAGTTGGCTCGATTGAGAGAAGCACAAAAGGCAGCTTGGGGCCACCATAAGGCGTTTTTATCTGCGTGCGTCTTTCAGTTTTTCTGACTCTTAGCTCTAACTAACCGCTCGCTTTAGCGCAATCAAACGCTGGGGCAGCCAATTCAATGCTTTATGGTCAGTTTTACGCTGTAAAGAACCTCTCCAAACATACGCTCGCCGCCCTGACGTGAGGGCAGAGCTAGCCTCCGGGTCTCTCGAGCTTCTTCCGAGGGTGCTGGAGTCTGTCAATAACCCTCACTTCTGGATACGCCTGGAGACTGTTTTGGCTATAGTTAAGCCTGTTAGCAGTCGTCAGCATGCCTCAGAAGCTGATCGGGCTCACATCGGCCATGTGATTCCTCATTGGCTGGAGATTAAAGCAGAATGGAAAGCACTTGACGATTTCTCAGCAACATAAAGAGGTGAATTTCAGCGAGCTGTATTCAGTATGGTTAAACCGTATGGATAAACAGATATATGATATTCATTATGCAGGATTTGCATTAAGGCCTGACACAGTCGGGACTAAGCTTGAAGAACAGCTGATGATGAAAGTGCTTCAGTTCTTTAAGTCAGCAGTCAATCCTGCTGACTACCTTCATATTGTTCGAGAATTTAACCACTTCCGAGCACAATCCGGGGGCCAGTTTGCTGCCGGGGGCTTGGTCTATTCAAAGGAATGGACGCCATTAGATGCTTCGATGCTTCTTGATAACCAGGGCAGCAAGCTAGCTGCACTTGCAGTCCGAATCTTTGGAACCATAGCCAATTCAGTTCCCTCAGAGAGATCATTCTCGGCGGTTAACTTCCTCCACAGCAAGGCACGCAACAGGCTCACACCAGCCAACGCTGACAAGTTGGCCTTCATCTACATGAACGAACGGGTGCTAGAGAGGATAACGCAGTCTCAGAATCAACCTCTTGGTCATCGCGATGAGGTTGATTCTACAGTGGTTAGCTGGGAAGATTTGACAGAAGACGGTTGGCTTACTCTCGAAGATATGTATATGGAAATCCATTGCGCATCAAGTCTGGAAGTTGACGCTGTTATCGGCGAGTTCACTCACCAACCCGCCTCCGACGGAGAGGAGACGATTGTGGAAAAATTTGAGGTCCAAGATGGGTCAGAGAGTGAAGGAACAGGGGGGAATTGACCTAATTTAGCTTGGTTATCTGTAGTATATGACTGTTAGGCGGCTTCATATATGATAGCAATATTGCAATAAAAAACGCGTTTTTTATTCGGAATAAAATACAGTTTCATTATAATAAAAAACAGTTTAATACACACTTGTATTAAACACGTGCCCATCCCTACGCCGCAGACGAGAACGGAGAGCCTATACATGTCTTAACACTGGAATCTGTACTCACACTTAATATTGCTCAGCGTGAAGGGCGTTATTTCTACTATTATCAGGATGAGGAGGAAAAAGTGCTGATAACCGAACAGATTCCAATCTATGACATGGATGGCAACGAATATGGATATTTCGATGGATTAATCTGGAATACTGGCTCTTCGTCAGGCCCGTCATAGAAGACCAAAAAGCAGGGGAAATCCAACAGCAGAAGACAAGTCTGATTAGACAAAATGTAGTCGGACGTGAAAATGACCTCAAAATTGCGATTCATAGCAATTTATGTAATGGTGATCGAGATTCCGAGATTGATCATCTCGTCCTATACACAGACACAATGGCATACAAGTCTCTTGCACTCTGTAAACCAGCATTCGAAGGCCTCTGAAACTGGAAATGCATAACATCTCTCTGGTGATTGACTTGTATGGAGTACTTACCAAGCACTTACGAATCTTTCCCTGCTCTTTCTAGCCCAGTCCTCACTCTTCTCCTCGATCTTCCTAAATGTCAGTAGGAGCAAGTCGGCCTGAAGCCCATTTCCTCCAAGTATTCAGTGTGCTATCCTCGGCTGCTGAATCAATGTCTTCTTTTATTATGGGAGGGCTAGCTGTCCTTAGATGTATTTAGAGTCAATACCTTGGCTGTGTTCTCCATAATCTTTGTTCCAAGCGGCCTGCAGCGGTCGTAAACCTCATTGTGGCCCGCAACGCTTCGATGCCTGCCGTCTATTTCACGTACTGGATGTTGAAATGCCCTTTACTTTTCTTCTTTCTTCTTCCTCCCTCCTATCCCCTGTCCCTCCATACGGACGCTCGTCTGTCGGTGTTGTCCTGATCCGGTATACAGCATTGTACATGTGCGCCTTCCTCTTCGCAATAACATCCTCTTTATAAGTTTTGGAGCAGAGACTTATAGGTATATGTTTCTACTTTCTAGGCCGGTCTAATGTCTATTTTAGGATGTGAAAGCTGCCCCCAAGCCATTTTTAGCTCATGAGGAAGTGCGATGAGGCGTTGCAAGGTACCTGCAACCTGCTGCGTCAGGTCATTTCAGGCACAAGAAGACAAGCCAGTGGGCTGGTGGATGTGGTAATTGTTGGAGACTTCAACCGACACGACCAATTATGGGGAGGAGATGAGATATCCTTGACGAGGCAAACCGAAGCGGATCTAGATCATCCGCCTTATGACTGAGTTTGATCTAACGAGCCTGCTTCCGAGGGGAACGAAGACGTGGAGTGGCGGAGATTTCGAGACAACAGTCGACCTGGTCCTTGCTTCGGCAGACCTAGCGTCCTCGACCGTCAAGTGTATGATACACGGCACAGAGCACGGATCCTGTTGAATGTTGGAGGGTTCACCCTCAACTTCAGGATTAAGGTTCAGGATTAAAGTTTGACGCCCTAAACTTAGATCGTAGGACTTTCATCTAGGACTTTCCAGGACTCAAGTCCTAGAAGGAACCAGTCAAAGATATAAGGTCTCAATGGCCCTTCGATTGCGAAAGGATCAAGAAATATACACAATTCACCTTAGTATCTGACAGATCCGATCATCGTGCTATCGAGACGGAGTTCGACGTCTCTGTTCCGATGCCGCAAGCCCAGGAGCGACTCTTGCTCAAGAACGCACCATGGAAGGAGATCAACGCCCGGATTGCCGAGGCGTTAAAATCCATTCCGGAACAAGGCACCGTACAGCAGAAAACTGACAGCCTTATGAGAGTGGTGCTGGAGGCAGTCCACGCGCTAACACCCAGAGCTAAGCCGTCACCATACCCGAAGCGTTGGTGGACCTCAGACCTCACGCAACTTCGGCAGATATACACACACTGGAGGAACCGTGCCAGAGCCTCGAGACGTGCGGGACGATCATGCGAGGAGCTTGAGGACACGGTGAGAGGAGCAGCAAAGCAATACCATGATGTCATCAGACAGCAAAGAAAGACGCATTGGAACGAGTTTTTAGCCGATAACGACAACATATGGAAGGCAGCAAAGTATCTCAAGTCTGGAGATGATACAGCATTTGGAGAAGTACCCCAACTCACGAGGGTCGACGGCACACGCACGACCAACAACATCGAACAGGCCGAGGAAATGTTAGCAACCTGTGGCTAAAATCAAGAAGAAAAAAAGGAGGTAGTTGATTTATAATTAGATCGGTAAGCATAGCAATAGCTGCTCATGGTCATTGGCAAGGGGTTATGAATCAATGAAAAAGGTTGCAAATCGGAGACTATTTTAGGCTTGAAAAACCACGTACGAGAACAGCACAACGGATCGAATGGCACTTTCAGTCGAGGAAAAGTGAGCACACATACGCGACGACCGCTTTTGCAATCGTGCAGTCTAATTACAGCACCAGAGGCTGGTTTTACGCGGCAGCGCCAGCAGAGCCATTACTTATCTCGACCGTTGAGCGCAACTACTTGGTTTCTGTTCAGCAGAACACGCGCTCGTTCCTCTTGCTAGGGCCTAGTCATTTCGACCCATCCGAGGCAACGCTGGTGGAAATATAATGTTTGAATTGATGATTGATTATACGCAACTAAAGGCAAATATGTACGTCCATGCGTGTGATCCACCGCTCGGCATTGATGTTTCGTGCTAGATGTAGTGCACTGCAGCTGCTTGAGGACAAAAGCAATTCATCATCGGATGAAAACATATGAAACGGGCTCCAGATAGGCTGCAGCGGTCGGCCGACGATGCAACAAAGTTTTTGCCGTAGTAAATAATGCCCCGCATCGTTTGGCGCCTCAAGCGTCGATAACAGTAACCAGAACTCGTGAATTTAAATTTATCAAATCACTCAGGTAATGTCACTTCTTGTAGCTATTTCGGTAAAGTAACTCGTTGCAATTCACTGCATTTTATGCCTACTTGGCCTTGAGCAAACAATATAAGCATATTTATCTCAGAAATGAAGAACTACCCTGCATCTAATTATGGAATTTCTGCACCCTAAACCCTGACGGTTTACTGTCCCGCTGGCCGCTTTAAACCGACTTGTGCTGGCTCTGGCGACTCACCTGTGTCTTCTTCCCATTTGGCTCTCATCTTGAGAAACTCGGACTTTCCAATAAGAGCTCTGAGACACTCTGCGCTACTCGGTCGTGGCTGTTTCTGGCTTTCAATAGCCGCTTCCGAGAAACGGAATGGGGCAGTTTTCACTAACCCCTTGACTGACACAAATCCTGGCCTTTACTGTAGGGAACTCAGGTTGAACCTCGGCAAGGTCCTGTAGTGCAAAATGCTCTCCAATCCATTCCTCTCTTTCATCCTGCTTGATATTGGCTGACTCGATTCCTGCTTGTCCCCGCCAGCTGCAGACGAGGACCAGGCGTACGCCTCAGTGAGCCAGTCTTTGCGCTTAGACTGAGGGTCAGCAAGCCATTTTAGCTTCATAGTATCAGTTTTTCTCGTTCTGGCAGCTTCTACTTCTTGTTGGAAAATCCGGGAATCCCCTTCCCTTCAGGATTCAGACTGTTAGTCTGAAAGTCCTAGATTTAAAGTTCAAAGTCCTAGATACAATCATCTAGAGATATAAACCCGAGAATAACTCTCAGCTCAATAATGAACAACCAAGTTTCATAAAAATACATTTTCACCCAGCACTACTGCGCAATATAAACAACAGGTTATGAGCCCGGGTTAGCAAACACCGGGTTTCTCTTCTGAATCAAAGAACCAAACTTTAACTTCAACTCAAGATGACGTCACGACGAGCCCCACCTTCCACCATGCGAACTCGCAACACAATCAGAGTATCGCCTGCATCCGAATCGTCGCAACCTGGTGCTTCAGGTCAAGACCACACACCATCCTCAATGTATGACAGTACCACGGTCATCTCTGAAAAGAATACTCTTTTCCTTCCGCAAGAGCTCAAGCTAGGCGGCCCCTCCAATTGGGAGCAATATTGCCCAGCTCAGAAGGCCATTCTTCGGATCAATGGCCTCGAAGATGCTGTCTTTGGTGATTACCCTCCCGAGGAACAGCAGACTATGGATCAAAAGATCAGGGCGGCAAAAGCTGCCGTCTCCATCCGAGGTAACTGCACTGGAGAAGCACTCAGTCAACTAGTCGGGATTGAGAATCCCCAGGAGATGTTCAACCTTCTCCAGGCCTATTGTATTGGCACGGGCCCAGTTCTTCTGCAGACAACACTTTACCAGTTCATCCGGATCAAAACAAGCTCTTACGAGACAATTCCACAATTTAATGTCGACTTTGAACGACTCGTCAAACTTCTCCTCGAGCAGAAAGAACCAATCTCAGATACCCTCAAAAAGGTTGTTTATCTGACTGCCTGCGAGAACGAGTACCCTGACTGGACTGCCAGACAGCGCGCTCTCCTACGCTCGGAGCATCCGCCAACACTACGATCAATGCAGCAAGATCTCATTGATGAAAACAGGTCATCAGATGATGATGACAGTCATGGTACTGCCTCCACGTACTGGGCTCACAGTAAAAAGACTGGAAGGAAGGGCCCGGCCGCAAGAAAGCAAGAGGCAAGTGGCCGGAGGAGAGGATCTTCAAAGAACCAGCGAGCCGCGAACAAGTCTAGCCAGGAAACCAATCATCGAGTCGGCAAGAACAAGGAACATACCTGCACGAACTGCAAGAAGAGAGGACATCATGAAAATGATTGTTGGTTCGCCCATAAGGATAAGCGACCCGACTGGGCAGTCCGTCTCGCCAAGGAACTCATGGAGCATGATCTTCAACGCGACAGCACCAAGAATCTCCATATCAAGGAATCAAATCACATGACAGTTGAGCGATCTTTTCTGATTCTTGAAGACAGCGTCTCAGACGAGCTACCTATGGACAATACAGAGACGTGTAAAGTCTCCCTTGATAACATCTCTTCAACCGCAGAATGGCTGTTCGACACAGGTTCATCAGTCCACATCTGCAACGACCAAAGCCTATTCACAGAACTGCAGCCTGCAACCCGAACGGTCCTCGTTACGGGCGGTGGGAAGGTGTACCCATTCGGTAAGGGGACAGTCAAAATTTGCTTCATAAACAAATGGGGTGAGCAGGTCACAATTAACCTCAAAGACACGCTGTTCATCCCTGAGTTTCCGGTAAATGTCATGTCAGGACTCAGGCTATACAAGAACGGCGGCTGGATAGACGGGAACGACATGTACGACCCAACAGGAGATGTCTTTGGTCTCCTCCGCATAGGAAGGGACGGTCTGTACGTGAACACTGAGGTCGGAAAGACTACTGTTTCAAACCAGGCCGTCTCGGAACTCCAGCCAGAACCATGCAATCATCACACTGCTTCATCAAACCAATGCCTGAATGTCGACCTTTGGCACCGAAGACTCGGCCATGTTAACGCATATCAGGTGTCACAGACTGCCAAAATGACCAGAGGAATGTACTGTGACGGCCACCACGACCATCAGCCTTTCAATTACTGCCTCGCCTGCGACATCGCAAAGGCCCTACGATGGACTCCGCGAAATAAACGGAAACGAGCCTCCAGGGCCGGGTTCATTCATGTTGACACCTTCAAAGTCAATCCACCGGGCATTAGAGGCGAACGATGGGGAATGATTGCCACAGATGACAGGCATAGAATGAGATGGGCCTACACGTTCACGAGGAAGGGGATGGCTTCGGAACTTCTAGGCCAGCTCATCTCCAAGATACGAACTCAGTATGGCATCCGAGTGTACGCAATCCAAATGGATGGCGGCTCTGAGCTCTATGGTGCGTCTCTCAAAAACCTCGAGTACACTCACGGCGTCAAGATCATCAAGACGACACCATATACTCCTGAATTTAACGGAGTTGCTGAGCGCTCTAACCGCATCATCTTTGACAAAGTCAGAGCAACCATGGAATCGGAAAGAATCCCGATAGAGCTCTGGCCATTGGTCCTGGAAGATATGGTGCGCAAGACAAACGTGACAGCCACCAGGGCAATTGATGGCCTCACTCCCATGGAAAGCTTTCTCAACGAGGCCTTCCCCGGACAAGACAACAAGCCGGATCTGTCCGGAGAACGAATCTGCGGCTCACAAGTCACGATACACATACCGCAGGAACGAAGATTGAGATCACACAAGTTTGGCCCAAGAGGAGAGGCTGGAATCTACCTATGCATGGAAGGTTCACAGATCTACACCTGCTGGGTGCCCTCTCGCAGGAAGGGACATCAGATCGTCCGTTCTGCAAATGTACAATTCTACGAAAAGGTTGGGGAGACAGAACTCCTGACCGAAACTGAGCATGATGTTGAGCCGGAAATCCGCAAGAACGGAGCTCCCATCTCAAGCCGGCCACAGTCCGTCACGGAGCAGACAAAGACTCCAAGGCCACAAAGGTCTGAAGTGAACAATCTTCAGCATGCTGAGGTGCATAATCCTCAGCATGGACAGACGACAACATCCATGACATCAGCTAAGCTGCCCGATCTCCGAAAAGAGGTGATCACTGAGCCCAAAACAATGACTGAAGCGCTTCAAGGTCCGCAAAGGGAGCATTGGCTCAGAGCAATACACAGTGAGCTGCGCAGTCTCCTCACGAAAGGAACTTGGCGCATGCTGGACCGCAACCAAGCTCACAATAGGCCACTTACCGTCAAATGGGTATTCAAGGTCAAGAAAAACGAGGACGGCAACCTCGACAAGTTCAAGGCGCGGCTGGTGGTCAGAGGCTTTGAACAACAGTTCGGCTTTGACTACAACCAGACCTTTGCCTCTGTTGCCAAAGCGGCGACTTGGAGAATCCTCCTCACCGTTGCTGCCTGTCTTGACTGGGAGATTGAGCAGATGGACGTGTCGACGGCGTTCCTGGAAGGGGACCTCGAGGAAGAAGTCTTCATCGAAATGCCGGAAGGGCTTGTAGAGTATTTCGACCAACACCCAGAAGACCGTCCGCCAGGATTCTCAACCGAGAAGATCTGCAAACTGATCAAATCCCTCTATGGACTCAAACAGGCGCCTCGGCAATGGCAAAAGAAGCTGAAGGAGGCCTTGGAATCCCTTGACTTTCGACAAGTAACGTCTGACACGGCCGTATATCACAATCCCACAACGGGAGTGATCATCATCACATATGTGGATGACTTCCTCATCATGGGCAGCAACAAGGAAGCAATCCAAGGGTACAAAGCCCGCCTGGGAGAGATCTTCACAATGACTGATCTCGGTCCCGCCAGCCATTTTCTTGGAGTAAGAATAACCCGAGACAGGAACTCAAGGCTGATCTACCTTTCCCAGGATGCATATTTTACCAGAATACTGAAGAAATTCGGCTTAGAGGATTGTCGACCGGTCAAGACCCCGATGGAGCGAAATTCACTCTCGACACTGCAACCAAGAGACAATGGCGACTCGGCTTCTCCAGAAGAACGAGAAGACTATAGCTCGAAAACCGGCTCGCTGATGTATGGAATGACCCAAACCAGACCCGATTTAGCTTTCCTACTCTCGGTACTCTCAAGATACATGTCGAATCCATCACCAACACATTCACGAATGATCAAAAGAGGTCTCCGCTATCTACAGCAGACAAGAGACCACGGCCTGGTGCTTGGGGGCGTCAAGAAAGATCCTGAATCCGCTTGGAGCATCACAGCTTGGGCCGACTCGGATTGGAAAGGCGACACTGTTACGGGAAGATCGACGTTTGGATGGCTTGTTCAACTTGAAGGATCTACAGTCTCATGGAGGGCCAAACGGCACGAAACAGTGGCACTATCGACTACCGAGGCTGAATATACAGCACTCTCCCAGTGTGCCAGAGAATTGGCCTGGACTAGGAACCTCTTCTCTGAACTGCTCCTTCCGCTACATATGCCTATCCCACTGAACGGCGACAACCAGGGTTCCCTAAAGCTATGCAGAAACCCTGAGCTTCACCAACGGACAAAGCACATTCCGTTAACCGAGCACCATATCCGAGAAGAAGTTGAAGCCGGGAATATTGATGTGCAATACGTCAGCACACATGAGCAGGTAGCAGACGGACTCACTAAACCATTGAACGCCGTCAGCCACGGTCACTTTCTAGAAGCAATTCGAGTCAGTGCATGTCCGATCGAGGAAGCAGGTCGTATTATTTGGAGTACTGAAGTCCACGATGACTCTGTGCCCTGAAGACAAGGTGGATGGGGGCGTGTTGGAAAATCCGGGAATCCCC
The DNA here is from genome assembly GCF_000149955.1 of Fusarium oxysporum f. sp. lycopersici 4287. Classification (NCBI taxonomy): domain Eukaryota; kingdom Fungi; phylum Ascomycota; class Sordariomycetes; order Hypocreales; family Nectriaceae; genus Fusarium; species Fusarium oxysporum. The sequence continues at coordinate 4,009,567 of NC_030991.1, forward strand.
TTCCCTTCAGGATTCAGACTGTTAGTCTGAAAGTCCTAGATTTAAAGTTCAAAGTCCTAGATACAATCATCTAGAGATATAAACCCGAGAATAACTCTCAGCTCAATAATGAACAACCAAGTTTCATAAAAATACATTTTCACCCAGCACTACTGCGCAATATAAACAACACTTCTGCAGTGCGTAACTGCGAAGACACGAGAGAGGAGTCGTGTTCACAGGAATATGTAAGCGGCGATTCATCCATTCTTTTACCCTTTCAGCCATCATTTGATGGGGGTATTCTAAAATCTGTTTCTAGAAGCAGGTGACCAAAGTTGGGCAACTATCTTAGTGAGCATCTCTACAGTTCATCGTCGTGACGTCGATAGCTTGGCCTGTGCGGCGACTGAATATACTTTATAATTAGGCGTAAAAAGGGACGTGAGATATAGGAAACTTCCTACCTCTTTCATATAATCCTCAGTGACCTTAAGTTTTGTATCTTCCATACATATTTCAACCACCTCATTCTGAATACCTTTGTAAATATGCTGTTCTTAAAAAGCAACACGTTTCGTCGGCGACTTGTGTTATGGGAATCTAGAAAATAAAGTTAGATAATTAATTTTTATACTATGCTTTAAAGTGATTAAATGCTTAGCCTTGCAGTAGAGTCATACACAACGTATTTGGTGAGCAAGCGCCGCGCCGCATAGTATAACCGAAAAGAGCCTCCCAGATACGTATATAAATCTTAAATAAAATATTTTAAAATATAAAGAAACTATTTCTAATAATAGTGTGTTATAAACTGTATAATATATATTTCTTTTTAAAATTTTTAAAAGTCTCCTTTGAATAATTATGCTTAGTTACCCAGTGTAAAATGCAATGTAAATATACTTCAAGCTATAGACCTATAGAAATTGTTTAAAAATTCTCAAAAACAACATACTTTCCTAAAGGTTATTCAAAATACAGCTATTTTTAAAGCCTTTTAAAATCTAGATTTGGGTGCATAGTGTAACGGTTGTACTGTACAAGCCGTTAAACTACAGGGTAAGAGATCGGGCCATAATCGACATGCAAGCAATTATAGGTGTGCTACAGCTGCCTCATAGAAGCCTTACAGCGCTGTTACGGTAACCAATTGCAACAAATAGGGTAGTGCGACGCTCACTTATCAAACAGGTTAGTAATAATAATAAGTATGGAGTATAAAGAGGTATACCACTTGTAGAAACTACAAAAATAGAAGTAAACTAGTAAGAAGCGGTCAGATAATAAAGTTAGCAATATATTCTACCTAGCTATAGATATATCTTTTGCACATATCAATCCATTTATATCACTTAGTAGCCTATGTCTAGAAATAAATACGGCCAATTCTCTCAACCGGACACTTTGGTTATGTGACTATGTGATTCAAGTAAGGCTCTCCTAGAGTGGTTTTTAATCCAGCGTAACACACTAGCAAATTAGCAAACATTACTCCCGAACTTTGACTACTCAGTGCTATAGGCAAACCACATATAAGCTCCATCTATATTATAGAATTCGTTACTAATCTATTGCATTCATCGACCTTGACTAATCCGTTACCTTATCCAAGGCCTTATTATATTAAGCAGCAGTACTTGCTTTTTCGATTATGTCGAGTGTATCCTCGTTTGACACTGAGAGCGTGGAGTCCGACTTACAGGAGACGGAGAGCATAAAGTCAAAGACTCCAGACTCCATAAACCCCTTCGACACAGAAGATAGCTCAGTTTCGGGTCAGTCGGAACTTGAGAATTCTCCAACAGAGAGAAGAAACTCTACTCAGGAGCGAAAAACTGGACTTATCGTCGACAAGCAACCAAGCGACAGCAGGGGACTTTCAAGAGCATTACTCAGTAGAGTACGGAATTTCCGAACCTTCATTCTCCAAAACCCGCAGTACAGGGAAGAAACGAGCAAATGGAGTTCTAAAAGCGAACCCTACAGCCGACTCCAAGAACTCAACATCCTTGCCGCCTATGACTATGACGAGGATAAACAGGGAATATGCCGTAAATCCAAACCAATCGAAGGTATTGTTTCAAGCCGGGATTTCGACGCAGCATCGCTGTTTAAAGAATGGTCAATCATCCAAAGAGCGCTTAATACAGCGCGGAAGAACAACCTTTTATCATCAGAGCTTGAAAAGCCCGATATAGATTCCTCTGAGGAAGAAAGCAGCGATGACGACGACACTAGGTCATCTACGAGCCCAGAGCCCGTCAGGCCTGAAGTGAGAAACCAGCACCCAAGAAAGCTCCAAAGGAGAGTCCTGCCCACAGTTCAATCAAATCATGACAGTACCGAATACGGGGGCGAATGGAAGGGAGTTTCGGAGCTTCTTAAAGCGCAGAACAGGCAATTGAAGAAGCAGAGACAAGACATGGAAGCGTTACAAGAAATAGTAAGGGGCCTTCAAGTCAGGGCACAGCCAACTGCTTCGACACCAATTACCACAGCTGGTACTAAGAAATCGTCGTTGTTTCAACCAACCAACCACTTGTCTATGAGAACGCAGTTTAAACAATCACCTCATCATAGAAACCCGCAGACACCGCCTCTAGGGACGGACTACCCTAGGGCGGACACCAGGTATCACTCATCCAATGAGCAAACACCGACAGCGGCACCCCAGACGCCTACTCATATTGGGGGGTCGACACCCCGAGAATGGCCGCCAGTTCCAGGAGCACAGTTTGGGGGGTCGGCACATGCCATCTCTGTAGGGAATCTCCAACGTCAACCCAACCTACCTGTTGAGTTGCGACAAGAGCAAGAAAATCGTCCCCCGAAATACTACGATAACGTATTAACCGCCAGAAGCGATATACTCAATTTCAAAATCTCCGATCTCGGAATATTCGACCCGAGAAAAGAAACAAACCTTGATCGGAAAGAGCAAACATGCTGGGGAGGAGAATATAATGTATTTTCGGACGTGCATTCGTGGATACAAGCCGTTGATGATAACTGGTCTAGGATCAACCCCAGTGAACAGCATATAGTCACCCGAAATCTGTGGACGCTATTAAGAGGACCGGCTATAGGTTGGTGGCGTTCCCAGCTAAGTCAAAATGATAGGGAGGAACTGCAGGCCTCGAAAGAAAAAATGTTGGAGGCTGTTGAGAGAGAATTTAGGCTGGACGTTTCTGATGCGGTTGACATACTTGAGACATCCAAATTCGACCGTCAAGATATTATGGGTGACGCCTCCATCCATTCATTTGCCTACAAGATTTTCAAAGCAGCGAAAGCATGTGGAGGAACGTCGAACGAGCACCTATTAACGAGGCTATATCTCGCCCTCGATCCGGATCTACAAGTCTTCGTAAATTCCCCTAAAAGCACTGATACTCTGTCCGAATACGTTAAAATGCTCGCGGAAAAGAGAAAAGCGTACCGAAGGAAAGAAGATACACAAAACGCTCGAAAAGTCCACTTGGTTGGTGAAAATAGCTATCCTCAAGAAGGAGGATCCTACGACGAGCGCTTGCACAGCACCGACAATGGCCTCCGCACCACAGAGGAGAGCAACTGGCGGAGTCAGCAACACGCCAATAAGCGGAACGACTTTGACCCCAATAACTGGCCCTATGAACGCCATGAACAATATTATCAGAATGGCCGGTATTTTCCCCGACGGAACGCGCCGAGATTCCAGCGAATGGTCCCTCACTCCTATAATCATGATCATAGGAGGGACGTGGGCGAGAATTTAATAGGGCAACAACAGGAACGCAACCGAGGGGGCGGATACGGATACTATGACCATGAATTCGACACTAATAATCTAGAAGCCTACTGGAACCCCCATGTGTCGGGACACAGAATAGACGAGCAGGCGCCGTATGGTTTCAATCCCCAGCGAATGGAATGGAATCGCTCAAGACATCAAATACAAGATCAATCCTTTCAAGGAAGATACCACGGACAACACGAGCAAAATAGCTACCAACCAAACGAGAGCTGGACCACATTGCCCACCAATGAAGGACTGAGATATGATTCTCATCCAAGGCTCCTAGGGCCGGCAGAGGCCGGAGTGAATGGTCATTAAGGTCGCTCTCGTCCGATCTTGACTGGTTGGTGCTGCGCCCTGTAGGAAGCGCCGCTTACGAAGTCGATTCAATACATCGTCAAACATATTCGCGCCGATCATGAGGATCTCGATAAGGAAACCGCAAACGGAAATACGAGTGGGGCAAGGACAAAAAGGATAACAAGGCAAGGCTAAAGGTTTCGGCAAAGGAAAGTCGTCTCATGCGAACCACCTAAGCCAATGCAGTGTACTCGCCGGAGTCAGAAATGGTGTCGTCAGATGCTGCTCCAAGCATATCTTTCCAGTAATACGAGAACACACAAACACCATTGCGTCCAGGATAGTTACTGCTAATAGCGAAGTTTATATGCCATCTTGGCCGTCACCTCGCGGTTGGCCATCGTCGCAATGGAGAATGACTGCCAGCAAACATGACGCGAACCCGGCCGCTCTCGCCGCCTACTGCAGCAGGGCCACAGGCGAAGTAAGCGTGAATTCCCCGGCACCTTTACCGTTCCAAGTAGCGTGAAGTACTTCGCTGCGATTTTTGTCATTTAGCCACCGCCAGGCAATGAGGGGTTCAGAAATCGTGGCGTTGAAAGCCACTTCCTTCGCCCTTAAGCTGATAGTAAATATTTATTGCATGGTGAGGTATACTCCTCACCACGTGCAAATGATACCCTGATATTTTGGTATGAGAATAGGAGAAGATAAGCGCTGCTACTGTAACATATTAGGCGATGTAAATGTTCTTACAGATGTTGAGATTGGTTATATGTTCTATTTGTACAATAAATATTTGGCTTGGTCATGGACATACTCCCAAGCGCTAGCAAGAGTCTCGGCGACAGTTTCGCTGCAGAGGCTAATGGTTGTAACCCGTCTCTTAATTGTTGTGAGAAACATCAACAGCCTTCTGATGCTCGATGTTATTGCTCATGGTGTTGCATGAAATTCTAGTGTAAATCAGAACGACGTGCGCAATTCACAATAAAGAAAAGAATTTAGTTGATCACAATGTCGTTATTTCCCACTCACTTATACTCCATGCCAAGTCCAACTATGAAGATCGGTAGGAAGTCTAGATGTAGTTCCAGGGCAAATGTGGCCCTCTTGTGTAAAGTCCAGGAAAGGACGTGACAGCTAACCGACGCAACTGGACCTTGTATAAACCTTTTCGCGTCAAGAAATTGAGCAAAATGTCAAACCTCTTAGTACTCACATTCCGCTGAGCAAGCGGCCTTTTCCAAGTCAGCCAATATGACCCGTAAGCGCTACTTCACTGCCTGGCTTGAATCGTAATGTAAGGCGTATTTCATATTAGACCAATGGACGAGTTTGCCTCGCCTAGGATGACAGCCTGTCAGCATTTAGTTCAAATAATTCATAAGCCAATAACTGCGAAATCCTCGGATATGGATGGCCAAAACATCGCTGTTTTTCTGGCTATACTGAAACGCTCTCGAATTATTTAGTATAAATCACAGGGCTCGAGATAATAGCATAAGTCTCTGCGGCAGAAGTTTACAGGACTTTTTTAGCAAGCATTAATACACCAGAGACTACCAAGAGGATCTCAGGGTGACAAAATCGAATGATAATTCTTTCATATTTATTAACATAGTACAGCGAAATGGTTTTTCGCAATGTCCGATATTTTCTATCGTTTAGCTCTGGCAATAAATTTATATTCAGGGTTTTGGAAACACAGACTTATAAGCCCTTCCATTCCCAGTAAAAAGTTCAAATTGATAGTTTTATATTCATAAGGGGCAAACTAGGTAGCCACCAAGATATTGACACTGGAATGGAAAGACTCATCCCGGAATATAGGGTAACCCGTGTTTTCGGAAGCCTGCCCCTCAGGGGGGTAAAACACATGAGATTGGCTGAATAAATGCCCCATGTATCCACTAATAGATTCTAATTGGTTGTAATACCCGGGGGTCGACGACAAGGCTAACCTCTTCGAAGCGACAGCACTCATGACTCGCACTGTCAATCTGTCTCCACTTCCCGCATTGGTCCCCTAAACTTTTAGGCAGCAGCGGTACTCTTAAATACCTCATTCGCTCTTACGCACCCATCAGGCGGCCGATTTCGATCACTACTATCATAAAGTTTGCAAAAAGGCTTTGTTACGACATCTTTTTTTATGATTCTTTCTTTCCTAGCGCCTCTACAGTCATCATGGGCGAGGTGCTAAATCTAAAACAATTTTACCAAGCTTCGGCTCCACTATCAACGAGCGAGAGTGAAGCATTTATCCAGACTATATGGAGGCCTTCCAGAGAGTTGGACATGTTCACATTGTCGAGCTACTTTGAGTTCCTTGAAACAGAACGCAAAAGAGAATCTAGAGTCGACAATCGGGCATACTCTCAGCTTTGCTTTAAACATGTTTTCGATGTTCACCGTATTATCTATGAGAATTCCGATAAACCCAGGCCAGACCTACAAGCCTTGGTTCAAAACAGATTATCCCCGTTTAACTTAGAGCCCGAAGTGCTCGAGGACGTAATCGTCCTTGTCATCAGATTAGTATTTATGGTTAGGATCGAGTTCCAAAACCCCTCGCATCCTTCACCATTCCAACTGCAGATGCAAGTTACCCAAAGCTTTCAAGAGACGCTACGTACACTACAAATTGGGCCACCGTTGAGAGAGTGGAGTATGCAACATGAGTTACCATCATGGTTCAATGTTATTGATCTGAAGAGAAAGGCCAACGTGAGAGTCGGTTGGACTGACTATCTGAATGAACATCTGACTTACCAAAGCGGAACTCTTATGTTATTTCGGCACATCGAAGTCCTTAAGTATATGGAGGCATCAGCAATCCTGTGAGTCTGGGTCTGATATTTCATGGTTGCATACTGCGAAAACAAAGACGCTAATTTTGAAAACAGTGGCAATTTCTTTTCCTTGGAATTCCTAAGGGAAACACAGCGATCACTCCTGTTATTTTTTCCGGTAATCGAAGGCAAATACGACGGTCAGGATTACCTTGACTGGCTTCAGAATCGCTGGCCTATTGAGGAATGGCAGGGATCGCTCACAGGACACGATCCGAACTCACATATTAGTCGATTCTATAAAGACTTTCCTACCTGGCATCATAATCTCTCATGTCTTCTCAGTATTTCTAACAATCAACAAAGTTGGAACATTCAAAGACTGTGGTATGATGATCGTGATCAGACTTTATGGTGGACTAGATGGTGTTCCGTCACGGTCATATTTCTATTTATCCTATTTGGGCTGATAAAATCAATTACGGATATTCTTTTGGTTGGCATTGCGGCTCACTCTTAATGAGAAGCATACTGTATATAGCTATGAGCTGATTTTCTTTTGAAGTAGTCTTAAAGATGAATGAGTGATGTCGGAACCGAGGTCGACAGTGAAACAGCTATGGGAGGAATTGTAAGTGACAATTTATTAATGTACAAAGAGAGTCCGATCAAGGACTTTAAAGGCATATCGATCAAGGAAGCATCTGATAGGGTAATATCCTAGACATTTTGAGCACACGAGACGAAATGCGTGACGATGTTACAATATACCTCCATTTGTTGCATATGCTGCATGATATCGTCAAGGTAGACACCACACGTCAGTATATATGCAATGAAAATTTTGCCCTGCTCGATTGACTCTTATTCTTATCAGTCGCCCACTTTTGCCATAATGTATTAACTACTCTGGCGACCCTAACTATCTTCATCCAAAGCTCTGTGACCATCAGGCTCATGGCCATGATGTCGAAGAGAATGAAACAATTCCATAACTACAGTATACTGTTAGGCATGGTAAACATCTGTAACATGGCAGTGAAGCTAGAGTCTCCAGTTCTCATATTCGACTGAGATCCCTTGTATTGGATGTATTGCAGCAGTCAGGGACTCCAGCACCAGCACAAAAGATGCATTTAATGAGGCCGGCGGGTTCTGTCACATTTGTAGCCCAGCTTGTGGTAGCGTCAGTTGGTTGAACGATACTCTTTCGCCATGGAGCCGTAATCAAGCTCTTGTGCTTCTGATGGAAGACAGCTCTGGCTTACATGGCACGGTTCATATTTGTAGGTTTAGCCATGTTGCAGCTGAAGAACCACGCCGTGAGCTCTGAGACCCAGAATATGGGTCTCCTGAACGTTGCACTAGAGGTTTACCAATAGCAACATCGCAATTATATGGATTATGGTGGTAAGGCTCTATATCCCTGTCCAGATAATTGCCATGTGTTCATGCAAGGGGCAATGTTGCAGGTCATAATGCAATCGGCAAGAGACCCAATTTGGCGATATGATCGCAGTCCTTATAAATGTCGATAGATAGGAACTGTGCCCCAGGTTCCCACCTAATATCGGCTTCGGTTCCTGCATCCTAGTGACTGGTAGAGTGAGGAAAGTGCACGATCAAAATTTCTTATATTCGAACCCAGGCACACAGGGGTGATGATGTTGTTTATATTGCGCAGTAGTGCTGGGTGAATATATATTTTATGGAACTTGATTGTTCATTATTGAGATATAGAGCTCTTCTCGGGTTTATATCTCTAGATAGTTTCATCTAGGACTTTGAGCTTTAAATCTAGGACTTTCAGACTAACAGTCTGAATCCTGAAGATAAGGGGGATTCCCGGATTTTCCAACACTGAAGAGACCTCGGGTCACGAGGTCTTCCAAAGAAACCTGACAAGATCTCATGGGATCAATGACAAGTTTTCCCTGAGAGAGATATTCTCCAGAAAGTAGATCACCATTGCGCCATTCATAGAGTTTGCCTAATTTATGCTCCCCAGAGACTTCCTTGAAAGCAGCAAGGATCTGCAGATCACGAGCGAAGGCGTGGCGATCAAACTGTCTAGTGTCGACCATTAGAATTTTGATATCAGACATCTCGTGAGGGGTCTGTAGACTTCTATGTCGATAGACACCGTACTGGAGGGCGATAAGAAGAGAGCTGGTCCACGACATGAGATTGCATGCGCCTGGGCCAGAAGGAGTACAATTCCACCACAGGTGGCCACTGAGAGCTTGGGCGGCCTCCTCGGTCGGCATCTTGTAGAGATCAACAGCCTCTATAATCGTGGCTTGGGCGGCTGATGAGCATACCTCGGCCCGACTCGTTATGCCATACGATGAGGGATCTGAAACACGGAAAAGATATCTTGGAATAGCCTTTACGGAATCGTTCAAGTATGGTTGAAAAGATTGGGGGGTTTGAATGGAGTGCCGACTCTCGGCTCGAACGGCTTAGACATTGGGGTCTATTGCCACGCTTGGGTTGTACTTGAATGTAATGACTTGACCGATTGGCGACAATGAGGGTTGGATAAAGGAAAATGGAAGATTGTATGGTCAGTATTATTATGATATACTGGTAGTTGGAGGGTGCTCAGCAGGAAGGTCTTCAAATCATTAGCGATCGTGATTTTGGTTCTGGTGCACATGTCGCATATGCGGGAGTCCGTTCAAGCTAGTCATCAGGCAATCGGAATGTGCACCAAGCATGCATGGTAAAGGTGTGACGTGGGCAAACAGCCAACAATGAAATTCATCCAAATCTTGCAAGCGATAACCCTAATTTATAGAGCGTGTTTCGGGTTGCCTCATCGGATTCCGCTGGCACCCAGCAAGACTATCTAAACAAACTCAGTTGGCGGCTGGAAACTCGTTCTCGCTTTACTAATAATTTGCTAACCTAGTCTATTGACTTTGTCAGAGAAGCATAAAAGCGCGAGAGTAATCGAATGCGACATGGACCAGTATGACGCGAAGTGGACCCCTTGTCGCGATTGACGCAAGAAGGTAGGGCCTCAAAACAGAATGCCAAAAGCTCTTTCAAGATGTGTTTTCTTGTTGCTCCCTTTGGTCATAAAAGTGAATGATCTTGTCCAGAAGTGCTATAAAGCCTAGCTGTCTATTCACCGCAGAGTATTAGCATCGTGAGACGATGATAGACGCAATTGGAATTCCACAGGGGATTGCGAGCGATATCTGCTGATAGTAGTGAGGTCCAGCTGAGCTCCATACTGGTGGTAAATAGTGGCGGTGAATGGTGGCAAACAGTGTACAACGTGGAAAATGGGAAAGCTGAGCTGTTTACCCCTCAATATGCGAAGAGTGGAACATAGCTCAAGCGCCCACATATGGAAATTGGCTCGCCCTCACAACGATTTATCGTGGTGCAGAGCCTCATTCACCAATGTGCGAACCACAGATCAGCGGAAAAGGCGCCCGCATTTTAAGATAACAGCAACGGACCACGAACGTAGAAGTGGCCTGAGGCACCAGTAGGAAAGCGAATAGCATTCAGCGCATTTGAGTGGACGGAATGGGAAATTGAAGGGACCCATTTAGTTAGTTGCTTGGATAGCAACGAATCACGAGAGGGACAACCTTTGTGTGGTATCCACCGACACGTGGAAGGAGACTTCAAAAGTGGTCCTCGCCCTTCTTCGTGGAGCGAAACAATGTTCTGGTGAACTCGTCCCTCATGTTGGCTTGGCCTTTGGTCGCCCTTTAGGCGAACTTGACATTATCGGTACTCGACCTTTGTGTTCAGGTTGGAACCAGGACATAGCTGCAGCCGTATGGCTAAGTCACGAACCAGGCAGTGAGTGTTTTAGCATTGTGACTCAGTAGAGTCCTTCTCCGTGAATACCGTGAGGTGGCAGCGCTTGGTACAAACCGACGTTTGGGCTCATATGGGTCCTTGTCTTCGTCGTAGACGTAAGCAACGCAGGCTGGAAGTTGTCTTCGTTGTATGCTGATACGGTACATAGCAGCGTGAGATAGGGATCGAACCTCCTTCTTGTTCCATTCGGTTTCTGTAGCCGGGAAGTCGGAAGCAATGGATTCTTCAAGTCTTGCTCGTGAGGAGCAGAATGATGGTCGGCAATGCGATCTGGACGAGCATGAGACTTGGGTTTCCTATGATGTATCCATCCTTGACTCGATGGTACGGCTTGGAAGATGGACACCTTTTGCTGTTGTTTACGTGCCTTTTCAGGTGACGGAGGAAGTGACTTGCATGGATCTGCATGGTCTTTGGAGAGACATGTTCGAGTCTTGCTATAGCGAGGATTGGCTTGGCCTAGGAGCGCTGCGGACCCGCAAGATCAAGCTGGCAAGCTTCATGGACAGTCAGGACAAGCCTGGTGGTGCGAGACTTGTAAGAGCTTTCTTTGCGCTCGATTTCGGAGGAGAGAGCGTCCTTGTCTCTGAACTCTTTTCTTTCCTTCGACGTAGAGAAGCTCGTTCTTGTCAACTTCAATCCAGGCGGCATGTAAAGGCCGCATTCGCACCGGAGGGTATTGAACGAGTTGCTTTCTTTTCTGACAAGTTGTCGTATTTTAGGTTGGATCGTCCAACAGCAGAAGTCTTCGGTGACCCTGAGGTTATTCAAGGTATAGATTACCTTGTACCATTCGATAAGCGACGTCGGTACCAGTTTTAAATTGCGGAATGATCAATATAAAATTATATATATTTTAATTATGTCCTACATCCTTATGGTCCATCCCGTTTTCAGTAAAGAGGAAACTCACTGCCTCTCATCGGCTTGTACCCCTGTAAAATCCTCTTTCACTAAAAGAGGGACCGTGTTTTGGAGATCCTTAAATTTGAAGTTCGTCATAAACCTTTTCATCGACTGGTTTGTTCCTTCGCTGTAATCCTCGCAGCTAGCTTTACGTTGGTGGAGCAGAGCTCAACAACTTGGCTACCCCAGACCTAAATAACAACATTCATGGCCATCGTCTGCGCATGGAGCCGTCCAGGTGCTTTGGGTGCCAGGACACTCCGGTGTCCCCGGCAACGAACAGGCCGACATACTGGTAAAAGCAGCATCAGCACTGCCCGAGCCCGAAGATGCTCAACCGACGCTGGCTCACCTACGAAGAATCGCAAGACAGAAACCGAAAGAAGCATTCGAGGCATGGTGGTCCACGTCCGCTCCCGACCAGTACAAGAGACTCAACCTCAAGGCGACCACAGGCTGCCCGTCGGAGCTGTCGCTCCCGCGCGCAGCCTTACACCACTTGCTGGCAGCGAGGTCCCTCCACGGGGACTTCGCCGTGTATCACGAGAGGTTCAACCAAAATGACGCACGCCTGGTCTGCTCATGCGGCCGACGCAAGGCACCGGATCACATCTTCTACTGCAGAACAGTACCACCGCGTCAACGGGTGAGGCTGACCTCGTCACCGAATGCAGCAATCAATCTAGCAATAGGGAGAGATTCCACCAAATTCGTCGACCTTGCCAAGGACAGCTCGTTCTTTGGAAAGATATACCCTCGTTATTAGGCATCGACGACCAAGGAAGCACTCGCGACTCTCCTACCGTCCCTATCTTCTGCACGTCTCTTTTGTATAGATTTTGTTTCTTTCTTTGTCTCTCTCTCTTACCTGTTTCGAAACTGACACTGATAAGGTATATTGAGGTTCTTACCTCGCTGGCGAAAAAGGTCAGGCCGAGGATTAGGCCTATAGCAGAACCATTACAGTACATTATAACATGTACCAAATTGTTTCACGCTGGTGGTAAAACGCATATTAATTGTTTATCATGCCTTATGTTTGTATAACCTACAGTAGTACGTTGGATTTATCAACCCAAAACCGATAGTTGTCGTATCCTCCCTGCTTTACATGGGAGATCCACTCGGCTGTAGGGTAGACATCATCATTAGACCTGCCTAGCTTATGGGCTCAGTAGTACCATAAACCTGGAGGAGAAACTAAATATAAGCCATTTAGTTACTCGCATTTTGGAAAATATCTAAGTATAATCCTGAATGCTTAAAGACAGTTTCATAGAACCTGAAATTAAGAAAAATGATTCATAGTGTTAAAAACTGTTATCTAGTTTGTATCAAAAGAAATGAATCTACTGCTGTTACGATTCGTGCCCGTAACAGCGCTGTAAGACTTCTATAAGGCAGCTGTAGCACATCCATGATTGCTTGCATAGCGATTATGGCCCGATCTTTTGCCCTGTGGTTTAACGGCTTGTGCAACCGTTACAACTACCATCCACAACCCCTCTTTCGGCATAACCCCTCTTTCGGCAAGCAAAATAAAAAAAGCTTCACCAAAACTCATCAACTTCACTTACACAAATATTGGCCAAAATAAATAGCTACTTGGAGGATAATGCCTTTGCTGATTATATAAATGATTGGAGTTAACGATTGTAGCCCTCTAAGGCTGTGCGGGGTATGCGATGTATGCATACCGTGCTATGGAAATAGTGTTAATTCAATCATCAATTTCCTCACCGCTCTTTTCTCTGTTTTTTGGCATTTTTCTGCGACAACGACAAAAAAATGCCTAGATCGAGACTTCGATGGAAATATACAGAGGAAGACATGGCAGACGCTATATTGGATGTTACTGATAATGGCTTTTCGCCCCCTCAAGCCGCTCATAGACGGGGAGTACCTCGGAGCACTCTAATAGACAGACTTAACGGCCGCGGGGCCGTGAAAGAGCAGATCCACCCTCATCGACGCTTGTCCAAAAGCCAAGAGGATAGGCTGACTCTCTGGATTCTCCGTCAGGAGTCCTTGGGCTATGCTCCGTCCCACAGTCAGATCCGCGCTTGTGTCATGGGCTTGTTGAGGCAGCAGGGCGAACGTCCCAACTTAGGACGCAACTGGGTGGCCAAGTTTATCAATCGCCGTGCAGACCTAAAGACCAAGATGGGTAGACGTCAAGAAGCCAAGAGGTTCGACTCTTTCACACCTAGAGCGGTTCACTGGTACTTTGATATCCGGGAGGGCCAATATGGTTGGATCAAGCCTGAAAACACCGTCAACGTTGATGAGGGGGGTATTATGACTGGTTTCGGCAAGCATTCACCTCTATTCCTTGTCAATTCTTGAATTTTGGCCGACTAACCCTCTGGGTTCAGGTCTAGATAGCCTGGTTGTTGGAAGCGCAGACCCGAAGCGCAAGGCGTTTCTCAAGGGACCACAAACTCGGAATTGGACTTCATTCATCGAAGCTATCACTGCTGACGGCCGCGCTTTGACTCCTGGCATAATATTCAAGGGGAAACAACTCCAGAAACAGTGGTTTCTTGATGAGTTCAAGCAGATAGCAGACTGGTATTATATAACATCGCCCAACGGGTGGACTGATGACCACATAGGCATTGAATGGCTTGAAAGAGTCTATCTGCCCCAGACTACGCCTGCCGACGACTCTGATGCGAGACTGATCATTTTAGATGGCCATGGAAGCCATGCAACAGTATGTTCTCTATTTTCCCCACCTCAAGATCAGTGCTGAGTGATGGAAGGATGAATGGATGGCCACGTGCTTTTTAAACAACGTTTATTGCTGCTATCTACCAGCACACTGCTCTCATGGACTCCAGCCACTGGACAATGGAGTATTTAATGCGTCGAAAGCTGCATATCGACGAGAGTTGGAAAAGTTCGCTTCGTTGACTGATTCCGCTCCAATGGACAAGGTCAATTTCATCAGGGCCTACGCCAAGGCTCGCCGAGTTGGAATGACCAAGAAGAACATACTGTCTGGCTGGAGGGTCACTGGAAACTGGCCAATTTCACGTGCGAAAGCGTTACGGCACCCAGAAATCCAACAAGATAGGCCAAATGGCAGCCCAAGAGTGACTCCTGAACCAAGGCTGTATCTTGGCTCGGACGATACGCCACAGACGAGCCGTCAAATTCGTGACCTTGGACTGAACAAAACACCAAAGACACGGAGACGATACAACGTAATAGCCAAGGGCTTTGAAGCTCACCAGCAGACAGTAGCGGCGCATACGCAGAGGATTGCCAGCCTAGAGGAAGAATTGGCTCGGCTGAAAAGAGGGAAGAAGAGGAAGGCGGTGCCGAATCCTAACAAACGTTTCATGACTCTTGGAGAGACTCTAGCTAGTAAAGAGTGCATACCAGAAGGGGCGACTCGTCATATGCCTGTTGGGGTGGAATTTGTCTCTTCAAGCGAGCAAGAGTCAGAATCGGAGGCTGGTTCTGTCATCGAAGTCAGAGAGGAAAACATACCCCACCAACCACCCAGGCGGTCGCGGCGGGTGGCGAAAAAAACCAGAGTACAATAGATAAACCCTATTTATGATTTATGAAACGAAAAATTTCACGGATTTCTATCAATTCGGTCAAATTCTGTGTAAGTGAAGTTGTTGATTTTTGGTGGTGGCTTTTTTATTTTGCTTGCCGAAAGAGGGGTTATGCCGAAAGAGGGGTTGTGGATGGTATGTGTTACAGCTAACAAGTGACCAAGTTTTTAAAAGAAAGGACAAACAGCAGAATGCCGAATCACAAGGTAACTCAAGACTCTCTATTTCTATCGCTGCTGCTTTTCATTAAAGTATGTGACATCACAGGTATGATAGCGGATGTGTTTTAGTTTTACTAATAACGGATAGTCGACATGAACGTCGTGACTAGCCTAATTTGACGGATACCCTTTGGTAGTTAGGGCTCATATTGAGAATCACCCTATTCACACCAGATATGAAAGATCCTAGTTCAGCTGCAGATTTCCTGTGGTCTTGTTAGCGTTGAAGCATATGTGTTTTATGTAGAAGTCCTGCAGTAATACCTTGCGTTTCATTTGGAAGTCTGTATAGAAAGAATTCCAAATTATTCTTGCTGTGCAGTCTACGACGTCACCTGTTGTATTTGTACAATTAGGCTGCAGTTCTAGGCGAAGCTCTTCATCTATATGCAGCCATGGCTTAGGCAACGGCCAATCGGAAAAGTGGACAAGCTTAGCCTCGCTATACGCTCTGGCAGGGTCCCAGGGCTCTATTTCGGAGCCCAGATACTTGGCATGGCTCTCGCTGCGAAATTCGCCCGTCAACAGGGCGTAACGACGATGCGGGAGGACCATGGCGTTGTTGCGATACAAAGAGTTAATAATCTCCATATCATAGTCGTTACTGGATGCCGCATCCATCTCGCTCATGATGCGGGCAAACTCTACCTCGGAAGGCTCAATAAGCATGAGCATAGTGGAAAGGATCTCCTTCATTGGGAACAGCCAGTAAGCCCGAGGCATAGCTACTGGTATAGACGGCAGAAAAAATAATTCATCCATAGATTCCAAGAGAACAGAGTCAGAGTCAATACAGAGAATACGACTATATTGAGTCTGGTTAAAAAGAAGGAGCTTGGTAAGAGAATCAGCCCACGTAGCTGGATCCGTGGGTAGCAAAGGTCAGTTTTGCCCTGGACCGATAACACGTCTAGCCTGAGGCTCTCAATATGATCACTTACGATCCGTATTATCCTTATGTCGAACCGTAATAGGAACAAGCTTGACATCGTACTTGTCGCGAGCTTTTGCAAGCAACCGAGCATTGCTGGATTTGTGATCTGAATCTAGCATGTGGGAGGGATATATCATCACGCGATCCGCGCGACTGCGAAGGTGTTGCAAAGCCTCGAACAGCATGACCGAATTGCACAGGTACTCGCTATTGGTCACATACTGTGCATACGCAAAACGGGACCAATTGGTATTTATCACCATCTGATCTGCGAAAGGCTTGAAAGGATGTAGTAGGTGGGTAACGAGAACAATAGAAAAAATGAAAGATGTAACTGTCGCCCACTTAAGGCATCTTGATGTGAGTAATCGGGCGACACCTATCATTGCGGATTGCAATAAACAAGTATGATGCTCAGTCAATGCAAAGCGCGCCAGCTCAACAAGGTAATATGCGCTACAACCTCCGTTTTGAGAACCATGCCGGTCTCTTTATAGCAGTTTCGATGGCCCAGTGGGTCTATGCTATATGCTTATGTTAAAACTGGGAAACAAGCCGTCGCCAACGAGGTCTCAGAGGAGGCTGCTGCCTTTGACTGACACCTCTAATACTTATGATCTATTCAGCTACCTGCGCCATAAGGCAATCTCACCCAAGTACACTGACAGCTCTGTCTGGAAAGGCCAATTGTTTTCATATTCCGTGCGGAGCCTGTTGGCAAGTGACCGGAAGGTAACTTTTCGACTTGGAAGCGGCATTTTTGTGGTCTCTTTGTGACAATTTGAGAACAGGCTTTTGGTCTTCAGCTCCTAACAATGAAAGATCAGTTGAAGTTTAACTTTTGAAATAGTAAGCCTACATGTATATATGGCAATTCTGTCCCTCCTTTGTGAGGTCCGGGAAAAAGCGTTTTAACCGACGCCTGTGGGTCTCAAGAAGTCGGAACTTATTTGCATTCATCTTGCTCACTGCTTTAGCGCGGTACCCCATCGGCACTACTTGGCTTGGCCTAAGAAGTCAGTGCCAGCATTTACCTTAGCATGTGAACTCGGCTTATTGGTAGAACTGGCTACTACCTGGTATGAAAGTAATCTGAGGGACTCAGAAAGAGCGCCAAGCTGCTCTAGGACATATTTCCGCTACGTGATGACAATTGGGTACTAGCTGATGTTGCGAATCCACATATTTAGCAAAGTGAATGGATCTGCTGGATAAACTCACGAGGTTGAGTAAGAGATGGTGCTGCAAATTACAGGAGCGCTACTCATTTCCGAAAGTTTATGGTCGATCCAGTGCTAACAGATCATAGCAAGGGCGGTGACTATGTCATTCTTACATGTAACTCATCTTTTTATTTCATGCCAAGGTGAAATGGGAATCCATGTTAGCTGGAAAATCATATGAAATCATGTTCCCAGGGCGTTTACAGGCACGCTCTGCTCCAGATTAGTATCTTCGAGATGTTCAATATTTAAGCCATCCACAATTTCAGCTAACCTATACAACTGACCTCCCCAATGGCAACAGAGAACGTATACGTATAGCGACAGCTACCCATCAGTTGACTTTAAAAGTTAAAAGGTCTATGTCTGCGTCGAGAGGATCACAGAGATTAGCCAAGGTGTTGAACCTGGGTTAAAAAATGGCCGCTAAGTCAATGGGCTAATTGCCAGCCAAATACTCCACAGGGTGACGAGAAGCACCTTCTTTGACCTATATCCATATTCGTCCAAAGTGACTCCCGGGACACGGAGAATCAAAGGTACGAACTATGGCCCGGTGCCATTCCAGCTGGAACTTGTTGTCTTCCCACTTTCCGTCGCCTTCCTTAAGCTATCCATATAGATCAAGGAATGAATGATGTTCATCGTTTAAGGTAATCATATAATTAGTGCCCCTTTTGCTGTGCTATGGAGTATGTTACTTAACATATCCTGTAAATATTATAAAATATAACGTATTGATTTAATATTCTTTCTATTTGTTCCTTCATTAGAAGCTGCTATTACACGATTTTTATAAGATAGTATACCCCTTACCTACTGCCCTGATTACTGGTTGGTAGGAGTCTGGAATTAGGCCTTAAGATAAGGCACTAAAACATAAAACATTGGTAAAATGGTGTAGTTTGGACCTATTTTACTTATTAGCTGGCCTCACCTTCTCCTAACTGGGATTTTATAAATACCATTGGTCTTTACTCCGCTTCTTCGCCTGCTCTATATGCCCCACCAGATCGAACTCTTTGATCTTCTTCAGAAACATACGAGGGTCTCTTTCCAGATAGTCGTTCCAGTTGATCTTCATGCCTACTACACAGAAGTAGGGATTGTCGTTTTCCAAAAACTCTTTTACCCTCTTATCCTCTTTAGGGTCATATGAGAAGGGCTCCACTGGAGTCCGATGCCAGCTTGGATCCGTGTCGTCCCAAAATTTGTCTATACACCATTCAAAATTCTTTCCTTTCACGTTCTTGTTTGATAGTCCAACCGAAGAACTAGCTGTAAATTGATCCTTTGTATCCCAAACACAGACATCGAGCTTCGTATTGGACTCTAACTTGTCGATAAACCTATCTGACTGTTCGCCTCTTGGTATAAGAAAGTAGACTATGGGGATTGTTCGTGTTTCATGGTTTAATGCACTTTCCTCTATCTCATGATCCCCTTGTAGCAACGTTGAAAAACAAACTATCAGTAAGCCTAGACCGTGGAGCCGACGTAAGGTTTTGTGGTATTGAGAATACTCAGGGCCATTATGAATAAATGAATCTTTCCAAAGGGTATGGATGCCATGAAATTCATTTTCATTACACCCTAAGTCGTTAGATAAATTGTTAATGGCTTTTTCGCTTTCCCCCATAAAGAATTCGAAAGCCCTTTCACGGCGAAAAGTCTCTTGCAAAAATCGGGCACCCATTGTGCCTATAGTAATATGAGTTCTAACAATACAAGTATTCAGGGATATATACTTGTTTTTATACATGGGAGATAAAAAGAGGGCTCTTTTGTATAGTTAATAATAATTATTTTTATTTATAGCCTTTGCTTCAAATTAAGATGTTTTCTTCTTTAAATCCTTAAATTAGTAGTTGTGCAGCCACGTTATAAGCTACTAAGGCCACCTTAACCTTGGTAATGGATCGGACCTTAAGATACAAACAACAACTCACAATATCGTGTTCAATAACTTAGAGACTATAGGCAGTCGGATAGTTATTATATCAGCATTAGCAATCATACATAAGCGCAATTTCTAGTATGGAAAGTAGAATAAATGAGTTAATATTCACTATGGTTAGGTGCTAGTTCAATGATTGTAGAAGCTTCCGTTTTAACGGCAGCTGACCTAGAAAATGACGCTGGGGAACAAAGGTGGCTGTCAGATTTCTGCTGTCTATCTACTAGGTTAGCAGTTATTAGGGCTCCTGAGGCTCGAGCTACTGTGTCTTTCCCTACAGGGATTCACCTCACCCGCTCATTCTTGTCAAAAAATGTTTTTCTTACATTAGCCCTTTCCTTGGAATGACGGAGGTCCTGTTTACCTCCTATGCACTGTGGGCATCCGTCTGGCCTTCTCAACCATCGCCCGGAACTCCCTCCATCTTGAACATACTGGCAGAACACCATGCCTCTGTCTACGGGCTTCAAAAGACACCTGGGGCGGAGAGGGGGGGGAATTGCTTCGACATTATCTGAGCTCGCCTTGCCAGAGAAGAGGACATTGTGTGCTAAAAAGTTCCGAAGGAAGCAGAGCAAGCTTCTTGGCAACACATGTCCACCATGAAAACAAGTTCCTCTTTACAGACTCTTCGAGACAAGATAACAGATCGTCTGACAGACCAACGTTTCGGAGGCGTTGAAACAGATGAGATGTTCGAAAGCGATCTCACCGTAATGCTTCCAAAGACAAAAGAAGCTGCCCAACAAGCAAATGATGAAGACCCGAGAAAATCGTACATCATCCGTTTGGAGTGCCGTGCAGCGTCCTAAAGGCCTGATGAACCTGTTGCGTACATGACATCTCACCAAAAAGCCTTCCTCGACTCCTCCCACGAGGTCTTGCTCGCTTGAGCGAAGAAAATGACCAGAACCCACCTCGCATGCCCTAGCCATCATGACCGCGATGATAACTGACTCTTCCCTACAGATGATTCTGTCAGGAACTGTCTTTGTATCAACTATTTATAGTGCAGCAATTGTGTGGTACAGACTCTACTTGCACCCACTATCTAAGTATCCAGGCCCCTTTTGGTCATGGATCTCAGCGTTCCAGGATATTGCTACACTTCTAGATAGGATTGGCATATATGAAATATGGTAAATACTATGAAATATGGTAAATACTATGAACTATGGTAAATACTATATGTCCTTTCTAAACTATCTCCTCTAGTACTAATACATGCTCTTTCAAGCCTAACCTTTCGCATCACCCCGAATAGTGTCTTGATAAATACTCCTAGTGGCCTTAAAACAATCTACAATAATAAGGCGAATGTCAAAGAGGCGGTATGCTACAAAGTATACCATTGTAATGTCCACGTTATGACGACTTGGATTAGTATCGACAACGCAACACATGCTCGAAAGAGGCGCGCCATGAACCATGCCTTCTCCGATAAGGCACTGCGCTCCACTGAACCCTTCATTCATTCCAACATCGATCGATGGATTGAGTTACTCAAAGAGGAAATTCGAAAGAGGCAATGGTCCTGCTCATTGCACATGGCTCGATGGGCTGATCGACTTGTCTTTGATACTCTGGGGGATTTATTTTTCGGTGAATCCTTTGGTACGAAAGAACGTGATAGAGAGCTACGGCACATCCCAGCGATTAGTCTTTACGTCCACTATTCATCCAGTAAGTTATGGGATATCATGGGTGAGGCTCCTGCTAATTCATGATGTTTAGATTGGCTACTCCCCTTGTACTTCCCTCTGGGCATGACTTAAACCTCGAGGCTTGGACTATCTTCTCGCAGCAGCAGCACCTCCAGCAATGAGCAAGTGGTAAACATTTGTTGAGGAATGCTTTACTAAGAGAGCTCAAATCGAAGATGAGATGCAAGCACGATGTAAATCAGATACTGAGAGTAGAAAGGCCTTTTCCAATATCTCATCCTGGCCCTGGACCTGGAAACTGGAAAGGGATGTAGCAACGAAGAAGTCTTCAATGAGAGTGGGTCTCTCATCATCGCCGGCTCTGACACGTCTGCCATAGGTCTCGCTGCTGCTTTCTTCTACCTAACGCGAAACCCTCATGCACAAGAGAAGCATGCGAAGGAATCGAGAGCTGCCTTTTCCAGTGTAGGCGGCATCCAGGGTGGCGCTGCCCTTCATTCTAGCCAATATCTTCGAGCTTTCATTCAAGGGACAATGCGCATGAGTCCTCCTGTTCCGACTGATATTGCTCCAGAGGTGCAACAGGTGGCATTGTTGTTGGCGGGAGATATATCCCGGAGGGCACGAAGGCCAGCATTGTATCCTACTGCATGCATCACGATCCTGATATGTATCCTGAGCCATTCGAGTTTCGTCCTGAACGGTAGATTGTCGATGAGAAGGATGAGTGTAGTGATTCTCCTGAGAGTATCTATTTAGCTGAAAGTGCATTCATGACTTTCTCTGCAGGTCCCCGGGGATGTGTTGGGAAGAATCTGGCTTATCTTGAGATGAGTCTAACATTAGCAAAGACAGTCTACCATTTTAAGATCCGGCGTGATCATAGCAGTAACATAGGAGGCGGAAGCTCGGATGCTATAAATGGACGTCGTATTGTTGACCAATACCAATTGTGAGACATTTTCGTTGCCATCCGAGATGGGCCTCTGATACAGCTTTCTAGAAGAACCTATATAGACTAAATATCCACTCTCGGTCTCAAGGCCACTCTTAACCGCTATAATTACTTTAAGTATATTTTACCATCTCTTTAAGAGAGGCTGTTCCTGTGGGGTGTGCAGGACGGATCGTTATTAGGCAAAGCCGCAATTGAAGTGTAAGATAAAAAAACATAAGGAGGGCACCACCTGGCCCGACTTGCCCCTTAACCAGATGCTCAGTGTCCTCCACATACATCAAAGCGGATAACCCATATTACCTATAGGTCAACGCCTTTGTTCAATATATCCTATTTTCACATATCTTTATACCCAAACAACTTCCATCTACCTTGTCAACCCTTCAAAAAGCTCTATAGTGTGCATACCGTGTTATACACTCAACCAGCAACAAACATGTGCACCATACCCGATATTACCTGGACATGTCCCCACTGCGGCACGAAAAGCGGCCATGAATATGGCCCGCTCCTTAAATGTAGAAACGCTGAGGCGGGAAAGAATTGCAACAGAAGAAGCAAGCAACCAATGGCTGGACCCAGGCCATGCCACAATCACAAACATCTGCCGATAAAGGGGAAGGCATGGTACGAGAACCTCTGACAGAAATCGGATGACGGTGGTAAGAAGAATGTCAATTGGGCAATTACTTTGGTTAAAATGAAAACTTAGTTCCACCTATATCAACCATGAAATATAAAGGACCTGTTTCTTTAATCAATTATTTACATGTTAGTACTGCAACATTGTTAGAAAAGTGGTGCGTTCCCTACCTTCAGAGTCAAGTCAAGTAATTCGGCGATGTACAGAGATCTACCAACCATGCTTAGTAGTCAAAGGGGAGTCAGTTCTTGGCCACGTTACAACAAACTCTTTCTAGTTAATTATGAAAAGTCATTAAGCATACCAGCGTAAGATGAATCGTTAGATAATTTAGCTCGAATAATTTTAAGTGGGGCATCTTCTGCAAGCTGTGAAACACACCCCTTGAACTGATGTCGGAAGTAACCTTGTTCTGACTTTGCAGATAGCTATGAAAAATTCAGCCGGTAGGATAGAAGTTTTCGTACGGTAGGTGCCGGTTCACGTCTTACACATGCATGGCCCTGCCTTGATGGGCTGTGCAAGTAGGTAGACCAGACCCTTCCCACTACTAGCGCTGAGATAATGGGTCGGTTACTGTTAAACCGTCGGGTAATTGTCAGGGCATTTTGGCTAAACAATCTTCTTTTCCCAAAATAGAAGGGTCATATAATGTTTTAACCCTCTTTTAGAGATAAACAAGACTGTATGACAAACGCCTCTTGTGAATAGGGTTGTTATTAGCTACCTGTGCTAACTACAGGGATCCTAACCTCCCTCACATCTTGACCACAACACATTTCATTGGCTATCCATAATTATACCGTTCAACCTGATGGGCAGGGAAAATCGGGCTTTATTCAGCCTGGACCAATTATAGCTCTCCATTTCAATCACCCCTCTGTAAGTAACCCACAGAGTTTGCTGCAAGCAGCCGACCGGACCCCATATAACCCCGGGTAACACATCTGCTACAGCTGACAACAGCTAGGGGTGCCTCGGCCTCTGTTGGCGCGCCCCATAACTCAGTCACTGCGATTAATCATGGTTCATCAGATCCAACCGTTATTAGTATAAGCCACGATAGCTCCAAATATTGAATCATGTGCTTCTGTGAGTGGATGGTCCATTTGGACCGACAGCAGCATGTTCTAATCTTCTACATCTTAAACACCTCTGGCGAAGATATCTAGCATGTGGCGGGATTCAGCATTAGGAGCCCTTATGACCTGTACTATCATCAACATATTACAAATATGGCTTGTGATAGTATTCTTATAACTGAATCATCCAGTACCAGACATTAATAGGTATGTATTTTTATTTTATATTATTCCTTCATATAATAAACACATCGTCGCTACTCTAAATTGATTGACGTAGTTTCCAAGTTCATACGATTAAAAGTTGCGGATTTTTAAATACTCACCTCTTTGTTTCGTCTCACAGTCCCTGGTTAGCACCGTACTAGTAGCTGCAGTAATACATGTCGGCTTATAATCAGAATCTCACAATCGGTAGGAGTAGCGACGCATATGCGTAAGGGCAAGACTGTCACACTATAATCTTCCTATTCTTAGAGTGACCAAGCTTGGATATTGCGCCCCAATATAGCCAAGCACGATAGCGAGAGGTGCCGATTCTATATAAGATGCATTGACAAGGTTTATGAAAATACCGCGTTCAAAGTAATTGCCCTCACACTATGGTCATGCACTTCAATCTTTTCAAAGGTGCTTTGCCGCCAACGGGCGAAGGCCATGGCTTTTGCAAGGCAATGTTCCCGCCGCCATCATACATTGAACCAGGCCGAGCCAATCCACTCAAACCCAGAACGGAAGCACTTGCTGTAACTAAGGGCAGCCAAAGAGGCCTCCCTCCGCCTCCTTTACCGCGTGCTAGCGCAAGCCTTAGACGAAAGCCAGCTATTAGGTCACGAGATCCCATGGCAGAGATGCTACAGGACATCGACTACCTTCTCGCCGACTATGGATGCAATGATCAGCAGGACCGAAATCCCTGTACCACCTTCCTTCTTCGGAGGGTTCCAGGTGACGGCTTGTGGTTGAATTACAAAAGAAACGCGGAAACTATCACATTAACGCATAACTTCGATTCTGTATATGTTTTCACATTGGGCTTGATGCACCAGTCACTTGGCAAACGTAACATCCGGCCAACCTTACTGGCAGAATCGCATTCACATCACGAGCTTGCGCATGATGTAAGCTTACTGGTTCCAATAACCATGTACAGTGATCTGATCAACACATGTTGTTGGAAGAAACACGAACTAAAAGACCTTCCTCCGGGATTCGAATGCGGATTCAGTCGGGTCATAAATCAACCGCCAGACTCAGGGGAGGAAAATGAGTCACAACCAGTCATAATAGTGACTTGCCTCAATAGGGCGTCATATTTGCATACCACGAATAGTCATCGTAAGGATATGTCTAGCTTGGCGTCAACATGTACATCCTGGCTATGAAGCAACTATGCCCTCCATCACTGCAAGTAAAGTAGACCCGCTAGTAACTAAGTGAAATTACTTTCGCTAAGTACGAAATTTATCGACTCATAGTCCCTAAATAGACTAACATCTATGCTACTGACTTCTACAATGGTTCTCTAGCTCTGACAGCTCTCGAGATATTGGTATGGCGGATACACCGAGCCCAATAGAGCCGCCTAGGCATGTATCACCACAACACGACCCTCCAGGCGGAAGGAGGCGAGATTTCGCAGTTCATGCGCTTACCTCCTCAGGTCAATGTTACGTTATACGTTGTTGAAATCAATTTAGATTTAATATGTTACCAACATGTACGAGCTGCCACGAGAATCATCAATACCATCAGGCTTAGCAGCTATACCACCATCTTAGCCTCCTTAATCTTTTCACCATCCGTTGCTATTACATATAGGTACATTAACTTTGACGTCGCTGTGATTAGAGGATACCAATGCCAAACTCGCTGCGATTATGAAAAGACATAAGGTACCGAGCCCATGCCTAACCACTATGCGAATCATACTGCCAGGATTAGCATTGTGCTTTTCTCATAGGCTGATATTATGCAAAGTACTTCTCGTATCTTACAGTAAATAAAAATTATGGCTTGCTGAATAAGCATGCAAGACCTCTCTGTAACAACTCAAGCCCCTGGCCCCGGCAGGTCAGAGGCTGCCCTAGATGGATCTATGCTGTCGTGTTTCCGATCTGAATGTTGAAAGGACTCTTTACAGACTTGGATACTTTGCTCAATATAAAGACATGAGCGATTGCGATTTCGATCCCTCATCAGTCAGCCGAACCCCTAACATGCCGACAATATTGCCCATACATTACGTCGTTCACAAGGGGTGAGGAATTTTGGAGTAGACTATGCAATATAGTACAGTACAATATGCTACGCGCGGCGCTCTGTCTTATACCGACTGTCTCTTATCATGATGTATCTGAGCCTCTGGTCCAAGGAAACTTAAGTTTGAAAGCATCGTTTTAGGGACTCGGCTTAATTGCTTTAGATTACTTATCCTTCCCTGTTCTGTTTAGGGGCGGATTGCCCAGTAGAGTCGGGTTAAGGATAAATGCGAGCTCAACTTACGACACAATAGAGATATGAGGTAAGTAGACACTGACCAAGGAACCTTGGGCCTTGTCTACCCTGCATGACCCAACCGGATAAAGGATTAGTCTGTTGTGTAGGTTGTTGATATGCTCACACTTAATATAGTATTATTAATTATTACTTAAAGCCAATGTCAACAGCCTATATAAGATTTATTATTAATATATACCTATAAGTACTTTCATATTAAAAAGGCAGTTATATAAGGCAAATAATTTTAACATAACGAAAGTATATTATTAGCTAATTCACTATCCTTATACAGTCTTATCTAAGGACATGTATTCATTATGATTAGTTATAGGATACTTCCCCATAGATTTAATTATAATAACATAACTCATATTCTACTTACTCCAAGCTGGTGCCAGTTCGTCCCCCGAAGCGATCTTGCAAAGAAGCATTCGTTCTGCTTTTACTGTTGTTTATATTGCGCAGTAGTGCTGGGTGAAAATGTATTTTTATGAAACTTGGTTGTTCATTATTGAGCTGAGAGTTATTCTCGGGTTTATATCTCTAGATGATTGTATCTAGGACTTTGAACTTTAAATCTAGGACTTTCAGACTAACAGTCTGAATCCTGAAGGGAAGGGGATTCCCGGATTTTCCAACACGCCCCCATCCACCTTGTCTTCAGGGCACAGAGTCATCGTGGACTTCAGTACTCCAAATAATACGACCTGCTTCCTCGATCGGACATGCACTGACTCGAATTGCTTCTAGAAAGTGACCGTGGCTGACGGCGTTCAATGGTTTAGTGAGTCCGTCTGCTACCTGCTCATGTGTGCTGACGTATTGCACATCAATATTCCCGGCTTCAACTTCTTCTCGGATATGGTGCTCGGTTAACGGAATGTGCTTTGTCCGTTGGTGAAGCTCAGGGTTTCTGCATAGCTTTAGGGAACCCTGGTTGTCGCCGTTCAGTGGGATAGGCATATGTAGCGGAAGGAGCAGTTCAGAGAAGAGGTTCCTAGTCCAGGCCAATTCTCTGGCACACTGGGAGAGTGCTGTATATTCAGCCTCGGTAGTCGATAGTGCCACTGTTTCGTGCCGTTTGGCCCTCCATGAGACTGTAGATCCTTCAAGTTGAACAAGCCATCCAAACGTCGATCTTCCCGTAACAGTGTCGCCTTTCCAATCCGAGTCGGCCCAAGCTGTGATGCTCCAAGCGGATTCAGGATCTTTCTTGACGCCCCCAAGCACCAGGCCGTGGTCTCTTGTCTGCTGTAGATAGCGGAGACCTCTTTTGATCATTCGTGAATGTGTTGGTGATGGATTCGACATGTATCTTGAGAGTACCGAGAGTAGGAAAGCTAAATCGGGTCTGGTTTGGGTCATTCCATACATCAGCGAGCCGGTTTTCGAGCTATAGTCTTCTCGTTCTTCTGGAGAAGCCGAGTCGCCATTGTCTCTTGGTTGCAGTGTCGAGAGTGAATTTCGCTCCATCGGGGTCTTGACCGGTCGACAATCCTCTAAGCCGAATTTCTTCAGTATTCTGGTAAAATATGCATCCTGGGAAAGGTAGATCAGCCTTGAGTTCCTGTCTCGGGTTATTCTTACTCCAAGAAAATGGCTGGCGGGACCGAGATCAGTCATTGTGAAGATCTCTCCCAGGCGGGCTTTGTACCCTTGGATTGCTTCCTTGTTGCTGCCCATGATGAGGAAGTCATCCACATATGTGATGATGATCACTCCCGTTGTGGGATTGTGATATACGGCCGTGTCAGACGTTACTTGTCGAAAGTCAAGGGATTCCAAGGCCTCCTTCAGCTTCTTTTGCCATTGCCGAGGCGCCTGTTTGAGTCCATAGAGGGATTTGATCAGTTTGCAGATCTTCTCGGTTGAGAATCCTGGCGGACGGTCTTCTGGGTGTTGGTCGAAATACTCTACAAGCCCTTCCGGCATTTCGATGAAGACTTCTTCCTCGAGGTCCCCTTCCAGGAACGCCGTCGACACGTCCATCTGCTCAATCTCCCAGTCAAGACAGGCAGCAACGGTGAGGAGGATTCTCCAAGTCGCCGCTTTGGCAACAGAGGCAAAGGTCTGGTTGTAGTCAAAGCCGAACTGTTGTTCAAAGCCTCTGACCACCAGCCGCGCCTTGAACTTGTCGAGGTTGCCGTCCTCGTTTTTCTTGACCTTGAATACCCATTTGACGGTAAGTGGCCTATTGTGAGCTTGGTTGCGGTCCAGCATGCGCCAAGTTCCTTTCGTGAGGAGACTGCGCAGCTCACTGTGTATTGCTCTGAGCCAATGCTCCCTTTGCGGACCTTGAAGCGCTTCAGTCATTGTTTTGGGCTCAGTGATCACCTCTTTTCGGAGATCGGGCAGCTTAGCTGATGTCATGGATGTTGTCGTCTGTCCATGCTGAGGATTATGCACCTCAGCATGCTGAAGATTGTTCACTTCAGACCTTTGTGGCCTTGGAGTCTTTGTCTGCTCCGTGACGGACTGTGGCCGGCTTGAGATGGGAGCTCCGTTCTTGCGGATTTCCGGCTCAACATCATGCTCAGTTTCGGTCAGGAGTTCTGTCTCCCCAACCTTTTCGTAGAATTGTACATTTGCAGAACGGACGATCTGATGTCCCTTCCTGCGAGAGGGCACCCAGCAGGTGTAGATCTGTGAACCTTCCATGCATAGGTAGATTCCAGCCTCTCCTCTTGGGCCAAACTTGTGTGATCTCAATCTTCGTTCCTGCGGTATGTGTATCGTGACTTGTGAGCCGCAGATTCGTTCTCCGGACAGATCCGGCTTGTTGTCTTGTCCGGGGAAGGCCTCGTTGAGAAAGCTTTCCATGGGAGTGAGGCCATCAATTGCCCTGGTGGCTGTCACGTTTGTCTTGCGCACCATATCTTCCAGGACCAATGGCCAGAGCTCTATCGGGATTCTTTCCGATTCCATGGTTGCTCTGACTTTGTCAAAGATGATGCGGTTAGAGCGCTCAGCAACTCCGTTAAATTCAGGAGTATATGGTGTCGTCTTGATGATCTTGACGCCGTGAGTGTACTCGAGGTTTTTGAGAGACGCACCATAGAGCTCAGAGCCGCCATCCATTTGGATTGCGTACACTCGGATGCCATACTGAGTTCGTATCTTGGAGATGAGCTGGCCTAGAAGTTCCGAAGCCATCCCCTTCCTCGTGAACGTGTAGGCCCATCTCATTCTATGCCTGTCATCTGTGGCAATCATTCCCCATCGTTCGCCTCTAATGCCCGGTGGATTGACTTTGAAGGTGTCAACATGAATGAACCCGGCCCTGGAGGCTCGTTTCCGTTTATTTCGCGGAGTCCATCGTAGGGCCTTTGCGATGTCGCAGGCGAGGCAGTAATTGAAAGGCTGATGGTCGTGGTGGCCGTCACAGTACATTCCTCTGGTCATTTTGGCAGTCTGTGACACCTGATATGCGTTAACATGGCCGAGTCTTCGGTGCCAAAGGTCGACATTCAGGCATTGGTTTGATGAAGCAGTGTGATGATTGCATGGTTCTGGCTGGAGTTCCGAGACGGCCTGGTTTGAAACAGTAGTCTTTCCGACCTCAGTGTTCACGTACAGACCGTCCCTTCCTATGCGGAGGAGACCAAAGACATCTCCTGTTGGGTCGTACATGTCGTTCCCGTCTATCCAGCCGCCGTTCTTGTATAGCCTGAGTCCTGACATGACATTTACCGGAAACTCAGGGATGAACAGCGTGTCTTTGAGGTTAATTGTGACCTGCTCACCCCATTTGTTTATGAAGCAAATTTTGACTGTCCCCTTACCGAATGGGTACACCTTCCCACCGCCCGTAACGAGGACCGTTCGGGTTGCAGGCTGCAGTTCTGTGAATAGGCTTTGGTCGTTGCAGATGTGGACTGATGAACCTGTGTCGAACAGCCATTCTGCGGTTGAAGAGATGTTATCAAGGGAGACTTTACACGTCTCTGTATTGTCCATAGGTAGCTCGTCTGAGACGCTGTCTTCAAGAATCAGAAAAGATCGCTCAACTGTCATGTGATTTGATTCCTTGATATGGAGATTCTTGGTGCTGTCGCGTTGAAGATCATGCTCCATGAGTTCCTTGGCGAGACGGACTGCCCAGTCGGGTCGCTTATCCTTATGGGCGAACCAACAATCATTTTCATGATGTCCTCTCTTCTTGCAGTTCGTGCAGGTATGTTCCTTGTTCTTGCCGACTCGATGATTGGTTTCCTGGCTAGACTTGTTCGCGGCTCGCTGGTTCTTTGAAGATCCTCTCCTCCGGCCACTTGCCTCTTGCTTTCTTGCGGCCGGGCCCTTCCTTCCAGTCTTTTTACTGTGAGCCCAGTACGTGGAGGCAGTACCATGACTGTCATCATCATCTGATGACCTGTTTTCATCAATGAGATCTTGCTGCATTGATCGTAGTGTTGGCGGATGCTCCGAGCGTAGGAGAGCGCGCTGTCTGGCAGTCCAGTCAGGGTACTCGTTCTCGCAGGCAGTCAGATAAACAACCTTTTTGAGGGTATCTGAGATTGGTTCTTTCTGCTCGAGGAGAAGTTTGACGAGTCGTTCAAAGTCGACATTAAATTGTGGAATTGTCTCGTAAGAGCTTGTTTTGATCCGGATGAACTGGTAAAGTGTTGTCTGCAGAAGAACTGGGCCCGTGCCAATACAATAGGCCTGGAGAAGGTTGAACATCTCCTGGGGATTCTCAATCCCGACTAGTTGACTGAGTGCTTCTCCAGTGCAGTTACCTCGGATGGAGACGGCAGCTTTTGCCGCCCTGATCTTTTGATCCATAGTCTGCTGTTCCTCGGGAGGGTAATCACCAAAGACAGCATCTTCGAGGCCATTGATCCGAAGAATGGCCTTCTGAGCTGGGCAATATTGCTCCCAATTGGAGGGGCCGCCTAGCTTGAGCTCTTGCGGAAGGAAAAGAGTATTCTTTTCAGAGATGACCGTGGTACTGTCATACATTGAGGATGGTGTGTGGTCTTGACCTGAAGCACCAGGTTGCGACGATTCGGATGCAGGCGATACTCTGATTGTGTTGCGAGTTCGCATGGTGGAAGGTGGGGCTCGTCGTGACGTCATCTTGAGTTGAAGTTAAAGTTTGGTTCTTTGATTCAGAAGAGAAACCCGGTGTTTGCTAACCCGGGCTCATAACCTGTTGTTTATATTGCGCAGTAGTGCTGGGTGAAAATGTATTTTTATGAAACTTGGTTGTTCATTATTGAGCTGAGAGTTATTCTCGGGTTTATATCTCTAGATGATTGTATCTAGGACTTTGAACTTTAAATCTAGGACTTTCAGACTAACAGTCTGAATCCTGAAGGGAAGGGGATTCCCGGATTTTCCAACATTTACCGGGATAACTCAAATGGAGACAAGGTCCCTGTACAAACTCACACAAGATGACCCACAAGTGCACACTGGGTCATATGATAGCCAGATCGAATGTCTGAAAGACATCATTTCTGGATTGAAATCGGAGATTGAAAGACATGATAGGGAGTGCAATCTGACGAGACAACAAGAAACGGAACGAATGAGAAAGAAAGAGAATGAGCTATGGAAAGCAACTAAAGACCTTGATGAAGTGCGGCAATTCTTATCAACTGTGAAAACGGAGATCGACTCTATGCATAGAATGATACCCGCGCCAGAGGAAGCTACAAATGTGGATAAAAAGAATCCACGCTCTTCGAACGACTCTGATATTAGGATTGGAGACGAGCAAGGCGAAATGGCGAAACTGCGAGAATCTGTCTCTTTACTCGAGGCCAGAATGGAGGGTGTACTGGATGAGGCTGCGGAATTCCAAACTGAGAATAATCGATTGAAAGATGAGTTAGGGAAGGCGAGATCCGAGAATCTATCCCTCGAAGCAAAATTAAGAGACGAAGACCTTCAGCTAAACAGTCAGTTAGGTGATCTGATAGTGAAGGTCAACAAGAACAGCGAGGTCTTGAAGCTATTCTCTGACCATTGCAAGAGCGATGGAAGTCAAGTGAAGGCCCTACATGGCCGAATAGAAGCCCTCCTTGCAGAGCTACAAGAGATTGAAACTAGAGTAGATATCTGTGCGGATGAACTTCAATTGGCCTCTGTTCACGTCTTACCTACTTTTCCAAAGTACAGTATATCTCACGAGGGTCCAGAGGGGCGGGTTGCAGAAAAGGTCAGATGTCTTATTGAACAAGGTTTACTGAAAGTCGCTGGATGTCGATCGCACCCGGCGATAGAAAAGCCAGTCGAACCCAATAAAGCCGGCTTAGACACCGGTAACTATACGGAAATCGTCCCTACGCCGTCCTTTGGGCATGTAGGAGCTCAAAGATCCGATACAGAGGAAAGGCATTTCCAGGCAAAATCTCCTGAGTGTCATTCTACTAACAGCCCGGTGGATACAATAGTAGTGGCTAGCGGGAAAACATATTGCCAGCCTCCAAGACCCTTGGTAACAGATACGTCAGCTGTTGTACCGGATAAAATGATTGATAGTGCCAGTTCGTTAGGAGCGTCGGGTGAAAAGATAACCAGGAGTGTTGATCATATTTCACTACGTCTTGAAACTTTTAGGCTTACCATACTTTTACGTCCACTCTCTGCCATATCATCAACTGGGGACGAGGCTTCCTTGACCCTCAAGTCCTTGTTAAAGGTTGAGACTATTTATTCATCGGAAATAGTTAAGGACAATGTTAAAGACAAAAACTTGGCCTTGATTGACAAGGCCATTGAAACAGGAAGATATACAAATGAATCACTGTCTAGAGCCTTGGCTAGCATGACATTGGAGGGGAAGCAAGTATTTAGCGATCCCTGGTTGGAGAGCTACACAGATATTTTCAAACTCTTTATCAAACTGAAGCGATTGATGAATGCTGAAAAGGGAGGAGCCGCGAAAATACTTAAGGCGACAGAGCAAATAAATCAACAACGGGATTCGGCCACCGCTGGCGCATATCGTTCAAGGAGGGGCAAATCAAAATAAAGGAAGTAGTATGTCCTTAACCTATACATAGATATCTTGGCTACATTGAGGACCTATGGTTGAGAGCTTATAGAACTGAGAGACAGAAACAGGAAATTGGGAAAGCCACGGCGAAAGCCTGTTGACAACAATCACAAGGTCAACAACGAAATGGCCCTTTGGAAAATCATAGCTGGTAGTTTGGTCCCGTAGTGCACTTGTCAACAAGACCAGCCCCCAAAGAGTTCTTAACCCAACCGCTCTCAGTCGCGCCTAGCACTTTGATTTGTGATATTATGATAGAGCTGGTTTCCTGTACGTCGTCAGCTTACAGTAGCTGATATGCCAACAGTCTTGTTAGACTGCATATTGAATTCTGAGACGAGCAGTGCAACATGTTGTAGTTCGCACGTCTTCTGATGAATCTCTGGAGCGGGTGGATCATCTTTACATCCTTCAAAGCGATTCAGCCCCGTACCACAAAAGCCAATAATCGTGGTGATGAACTAATTGGCTTCTAATTCGGGTCGGCAAAGAGCTCTGTCAATTCTTCTTTGATTTGTCTTATTGCCTTGTGCAACTTCATGGCTTGTGTTTAATTGCGTTGCTTCTTCTACCCATACTGCCCAGCTACGTGACCCTCAAACATATCATCTGCATGTATATCACAGGGAAGACGTCGACATTGACTGTGATCGTACCCACTCCATTTTATCAGTAGCGCATCCAGAAATAGTCTACCGAACCAGTTCTAGGTCAAAGAAAGGTTCATTGTAGAGGGACAGCAACCTCACCGGGCCATCTAACGCACTAGGAAGCCGATACCACCCGATGAGTATATGAAGTAGCCGAAACATCAATTTCATTTCTGAGCTCCCTGCTTCAGTGTTTTCTTGCATATCACTAGAAGTCGAGTCGATTCCCAAAGTTAAACGGATTGTCTCTGTTAACTATTGCCGGTTGACAGTGATCATGATGTTCAGGCGCCTCTCCATCAAACGTTTCTTTTTACTGCAGCGGTTATATGAGGAATAGCAGATATAGAACAGACTCCGAGATCCTCTCGGGACGATTTCGGTTATGCTGGCATATAGGCGGCCTATATGTAGTCGAAAATCGCCACTGTTGAATGTTCGTTGCGGCGGTGCTATTCGTGGACCATCGATTGAAGAGGTTTTTTCTCTATCGTATCGGAGATGTAAAGTTGTTTTGACTCTTCTAGGTCGTCAACCTGTTCCTTTATTTTATCTGCCGACTTTTCCATCACCTGCCAACTGTTCCCTGAAGGTTTGGATGCCCTCATTGTAGCTCGCAGATTTAATATGCCTCGGTAATAGTTCTCAGATACTGCCAGTTTCGAAATGCATATTATCTAAGAAATTTCAAAATTGAAGGGAAACAAGATGGCAGAATGATTATGAGAGCTATCATAAATTGGTCCCCGCGATGAAATACCTACACGCTGCTTTTCAGGCCGCAAGTTGCCTTACTACCCCTCTCGTTTTTGTTAGTTGAATAACTTTATGCGGCATTATTTATTATAGCCTATTCATTATTATAAGCCTTGCTGCTAAGAGCTTATCGTTACCACAAAAAGCCTAGGCATTCCTCCATAGGGCCGCTCTTAAGACCTTGAATAGATCTCCCCTCGGTTTTCATTATGATTAGCAACTACGGCTGTACTCAACTTTATCCTCAGGCGACTCTGTAGACTATCTTCCTTATAGCAATACTTGAGATAGCATGATGTTTCGATACAACCCCGCAACAATTGATTCTGAGATAGCCTGGTTCTAGCGAATTCTCGTTGGTGTTTTAACCTTCATCAGAGCTTAAGGTACCCTTTTATTGTGGTGAAAAGCGCCCAACCTGGTGTCGAAGAGGGTGTTGGGACCATATGTCACATATATAATCTGCTTTACTGAAACCATTTCCAATGCCCCTTCGGGCTACGTGTCAGTCAGTGGTCGGGCTTTCGTTCCCTCACATGTTTCTGTAAGTCAAAATTAACAAAAACAGAAATGCTTCCAGAGATAATGCACAGTATAGGTTAGTAAGTCGAGGAATAATACTAGCTGCTTGAGCTACTATCGGCTCCTCCGCATCATTGTAGATCA
The DNA here is from genome assembly GCF_000149955.1 of Fusarium oxysporum f. sp. lycopersici 4287. Taxonomy (NCBI): domain Eukaryota; kingdom Fungi; phylum Ascomycota; class Sordariomycetes; order Hypocreales; family Nectriaceae; genus Fusarium; species Fusarium oxysporum. The sequence goes on from NC_030991.1 coordinate 4,045,005, forward strand.
GTCCTCATCTCTCTAGGTATTTAGACGCCGCTGATACAGCCCCATGGACAACCGAAAACCACTAAGCCTCCTAATCTTGCACAGGTGGCATAAGATTTTGGTCATCATGATGCGAAGCAGCTTGCTCGAAACCAAGGCTTGGTTTGCCATAAGGAGCACCGGTGCTACCTGGTAGATCACCAAATTATCCAAACCCCCTGAACGGTAGTTTATGGTGAGCTGGAGACTGATGCAAGGTTTTAGTGTTAGTAGTGGAGTCGTAGTGCATAAAGATAATTAGGGGACGGTAAAAGAAGAGCATTGCGCCCATCCAGAGTTGGCGAAGTTCTTTTATTAACTTGTAACAGCCCCACCTTAAAAAACCCAGATACCTATATTTCCCGTCTAATTCTATACTTACTTACTGAGTTTTCTAGGTTAAGAAAGCTTAAGTAGTAAATAAGGAAATCTATTTACAGCCACTATACCTAGGTATCGCGGTAACAATACTTTAGTGATTAATATAGAAGCGGAGAAAAAAGCTAACCGAAGTCATGGCAAGATTGTACGATTGTGAGGCTCTTGGGAAATAAAGGAGGTTTGTTTTTGGATGACCATTTCGGAACACTATGAAAACATGTCAATACACCTGAGGACGATGATCGGGGACCGCCTTGACGTAATGCAGGAATGGCCCTCCTTGTAGGGTTACTACCCTCAACCGAGCTAGGACAGGATCCTGAAGCGATAAATATAAATTGCTATACATAGCTTACACTGAGATATTTGTATTTATTGCATGAAACCAAGCTTTAAAACGAAAAAATATTTGTATCAGCTTCCGGCTTACCAAAATGCGTGATACTGAATGGGAGTCTACTTATGAGGAGGTTAAGCATCTATTGCTTTCAAACCAGTGTTACGCTCGGCTTACGATTGAGTGTGACTGCTTTTCACCGTACGATGAGCAACCTAGAAGATATTACAAACAGAAAGCAGACTGCCGTCACCCGGCGATTAGCACATGGGATGGAGGTGTAAAGAGTGATACGTGCGAGGAGAGTGATACGTGCGAGGAGAGTGATACGTGCGAGGAGAGTGATACGTGCGAGGAGAGTGATGCATGCGAGGAGAGTGATGTGTGCGAGAGTGATGCGTCCGAGGAGAGTGATCCGTCCGAGGAGAGTGATCCGTCCGAGGAGAGTGATAAGTCTGAGGAGAGTGATACATACAGTGATACATACGAGGAGATTGATACGTACCAATTGAACTTATTCGCCATGGAGGACTACGAACTCAGACCGATCCCATATCTTGAGTATATCATCCATGAGACCCCAAACCGGATGAAAAACATATTCGCAGGCTTAGAATATGACCCCCGACTTACAGTAGGGTTGTGGGACGAACGAGAGGGTTCATTTTACGGTGAAAAGGTACCATATCTTCAGCGCCGACGAGCAGACGGAGATGATGCCTGGGAGACGCTTTATCGAGATGCGGAATATCTATCATCAGACCTTTTACGTTTCGACCACGTGAAGCATTCAGACGATAAGAGTCTTTTTATCTTTGCCGTTGCAATGAACGTAAACGAGTCTTTAGAAATAGAAGATTTCGAACTGTCGGACAGAATTTTCAAGCATTTTCGCAGACTGATACGGTGGACAAGGATCAAACAATCATGGCCAGATCTCCTGGAGTGTAATAAGAGTTTCCTTCAGGATAGTCATGAGAAGAATCAGTCGGCTTCTTTCGACTCTCCATACTTAGGTTATCCTAGGCAGGACTGCGAAAAGGAAGAGGAATATAGATCATTGGTTCGTCTTACCGACAATGGATTACTGGTTCTTGGTGGGCAAGGGCCGGATAGAGGACCAGATTGGCGGGGTGGTCGCACATTCCAGTCCACACACAAGGAATACCGACGGCTTCCATGTCTTGAATTTGTTGTCCCAGACGACCCAAGATCCGACTTTGTCTCTAACTTGATAGCTGATGTAAAACTTGCAGTGAATGTTCACAGAGGAGATGGCTCAGTATATACGACAGATCCGAACTGCTGTGAATATTTACAACGGGAGTTAAATCCAGATGGACTCTGGGAACAGCAGCAAGTATCAGAGCGTTCTCTGCGGCATTTCTGTCTCGATCATCTGCCGTTATTCAGGAAGGAAGAAGTCTTAATCTGCACTGTTGCAATGAAGATCACCGAAAATACAAAAGACATGCTTATGGGGAAAGAGGAAGATTTTGTTGAAGCCAGTACAGCGTTTGACCTGATACACAGAATATTAAGCAATAAAGGTAACCTCGTCGACTTGAATCATGTAAAGAATCTGCACCAGCTGTCTGAGGTGTATGACATTTTCATCAATCAGAACTTCGAAAGCCAAGACGCTAAGCATCTCAAAACGCTGCGACAAAACGGTCTGTTCGTCCTTACTGGTCCGGAATTCTATCAATCTAAGTTTAAAACGTATAAGATTCCTCTACTCAAAATAGCCTCTCTACGAGAACCAATTAAAAAAAGGTTTATCGTTAGTATTTCTCAGGATCGAAGCCTCGCAGTAGGGTGTTGGAATGTGCAAGATCGCAAATGTAGAGCCATCAATATCCCAAAGATATGTGGAGCGCTAAGAGTGAATGATGAGGATTGCTGTTTTCCGAAGGCTTGCAAAAAAAAACGAGTCAAATTCGATTTTATTGGCAAGGAGACGGAGATGTCCTTACGAGGTAGTATTCTTGAAGGTGTTGAACCACTAAAGGATCAAAATGTCTCTATCTGGATCATAGCAATGAGGGTCGATAAGCTTATCCATGACAGAAACAAGAAAAAACTATTAAACAAAATTAAGAAATTTGACATTGCAAAGCGTGTGGCAGCCCATATAGAGGCTGTCAACTCTGCGGATTCAGTATCAGGGGTTGTTTCATCTAAAAGAACGGATGACTCGAATGAGGATGATAGACCCGATACAAGAAAGCAGAATGGCTTAACAGTGGCAAAGAAATTAAGTAGCCAGCCTAGAGAAAGACGCTTCTTGGATATAAGTTTCGAAGATTTGCAGATTGAGGGTATGATGCCTCGCGGGGAGTTGAGGCTATGCGATAGAAGACGCCCGGGAAATGCATATATTGTTTGCAGAACAGACATACCCCATATCCTGGAGAATCTCAAAGGAGATGTCAAACAACTGGAAAGAAAAGACGCTCAATCTCTCCTTGGAGTAAATCTCCTCGATTTCGAGGTTAAAAACATTGCGGTAGGGGGTGGGAACGCGATTAGTTTATTTGGAGGACTTCGTGGAGAACACCAGTTATTCGTGCTGTCAAAGACTACGTTAAATAGGGCACTTAGCAAGGAAGATGCACAGAAGTTCTGGCAGCAGAATTCGAAAAAGCTAGATGATGCCTTCAAACGGAGAGCCTCATATCTTAAATGGCGCGAAGGATGTCAATGAGGAGTTATCATACGAAGGCCAAAGAGAATTAAAGGTAGGCGGTGAAGGAAGTAGCGAATAGAAGAAATAGACATGACTATTATGCAGCTGAGCCTTATGGATTGATTGATAGTTAAAGCTTATGACGCCTCAACGACACATAGCAAGCCAAAACACTGAAAAATATCAATCAGCTTTAGCTAAAGGTTTTTCGTCTTCGATCCTTGCGTTCTGAGAAATGTCAGCAGGACAATGATAGGTTCTGATACCAATCCTTGGGAGGGGTTGCTGTCATTGTCGTTCCTGCTTTACACTTTACCCTCTTGGTTGCCCCATGGGGATGACAGCTTGTTAACACAACTCGGGACAGGCATGACCATGCCGGACTGATCTATTGAACCACCACAAGGTTGCGCATGTAGACCATGCGATAGAGGTCGACAACAATTTTCTCGTCTGATATCGAAAATCGACAGGATATAGACTAGAACCCAGCAGTACCGAGACATTGAGAGAAAGCGATAACGACAAATCGATTACATACAACTCTAAAGCACGTTTCCTTGAGCTTAACGAAGTAGACTTATTCATAACACAACGAAACTATTTTATTAACTGTCATGAGTGCCGCCTTGGCCTTCTGATCTAGGTTCAGTCATTCGGGTGCCTCGTGTGCATAAAGCATCCATTGCAATGGCACTGGCAAGACAGCAACTGACGATTGCTTTAGATGTGATCCACTCATCATTTTCGATGGATAGTTGCATCTGTTACACTTAACTCTTCCAAAAAGGGGTTGCAGTGCTTAGAATACGGAACGTAACAGACACATGGCCACGCTAATCTCTTACCAAATATGGTTCCGAAAATAGCAACCCGACCAGATCAGATTGCTCAGTCTAAGTAACCCAGGCTTAAAACTAGCTAGTGCGGCTGGTTAGAAAAAGGAAAGCCTTTCTCCATTTTGCGAGATCTATAAACATGAAGCTGTCTATTTCTATACTAACAAGTTTTGCTACAGTGATCGTCGCTGCCCCTATCGCTATGGCTGGATATGATGCTTCGCTTGCGAGCTACAACTCACCTGAAGGGATAAAATCACACCATAGCCCAAAGACCGACACTCATTTGAGGCCCCAATACACCAAGCCCAAACCCAAATCTTATCAGCCGGAGTCCGCCCATCCTCAGAAGTCTAAGACTCCCCTCCATAAAATGAAGCGACCCAAACGTGACCACAAAAATCCTCAGTCTAGACCTAATACTAAGCCTGAGCAACAGTCTCACCATAAGAGTCATAATGTCATACCTCACCAGTCTCAGTACGCGGGGCCGCAGAAGCGTAAAGCTTACGATACTAAACATATGCACCGCCGCCAAGGACATAGGCACGCGAAATCGCGATATGGAGAGCGATACTACTATCAGACGCGGCGAAGAGATTTGCTGACAACCCAGGAGTATCGTACATCCAGGAAAAGAGTTTTCTGCCTGGGCCTACGCTGACTATACACTTTGCCTTTCTTCCAGCGTGCTTGCGATGGGGAGCGAAGCGGATGTTAATCTGACTGGTACTTCCGTCATGGTGACACTTGACTAGGCTATTCAAATGTGTCAAAGTCGTTCTGGGGTGGCACTTGTATCATATTCACTCTATTCTATTTTTCCTCTAATCTTTAAACTACTTGGAAGATTCGTCCGATGATCTGACATGGCCAGTATCTGTGTTCTCGAGTGCAACAAGTGATTAGCCCACTGCATGTAAGGAAGTGCAGAGGCTCGCCAACAATCTCAAGATGCAAAATGATCAGAACATTTACCAATTCGAGTTCGCCGACAACCCCAAACAGCAGCAACAGGACGATATTGCAGCCTTACTTGCCCCCCCTGACGATATGTCACAGAATTCCATAGCAGTATCTGATACACTACACAATACCTTAATGGTCTCCCCTTTTCAGTTCAGTGCGCCGCCCGCCCCGGCATCTCAGACAGCGCACATACAACATGATTGCGAGTGCACAAGATTTTCCGACTGGAGCAGCGAAGAATTACTTGCTCCATTCAAACCGCCAGGTTCAGGTACTTCTCACGCAGTCCAGTTTGACCGTGCTCTTACACCAAAGCCGATGATCTCATCCTTGGGCATACCTATATCGAGCGCTGCTCTGCAGCCCATATTTCCACATCCGTCAGGTAATGCTCGTCAGTATACCGTGCAAACGATTGCTCCCGCTGTAACTCGCCTGTCAAATTTGGCCTCTATAGCCGGAACACCAGCGCTGCTATATCCGACGATCTGGAAGCCTGTCAAGTTCACCATCGATTCAAGGAGGAAGGCTCACATACATGCAACGGTTGAACAAGATGAACGGAACCACAGGCATAGTATTAGTCATCCCAGCCTGCCTTGATGGGAGAGCCAGACAAAGGAGCAGGATACATTTGGCGCTGATGAATCATCCTCTGACGACGAACCTATCATTATTGCAGATCGAGTCTCGGCCGACTCATCTTCTACGCCCTTGCGGGATCTTATGGGGACATCAAATTCCAGTTCTGAATCCCCAGGAAGTACCGTCACATGTAGAGTCCGGAATAGGAAGCATCACGAGTACCATAACCAGGCGCCTGGGCATCCATCGAAGGTCAATGTCAGAGATGCTGCTTTTCAGATTAAGAAGGTGGTTGATCACAGGAAGTGGACGTGTCCGATAAAACCAAGATTTCACCGGCTTTATAAGACGTCGGTTCCTGGTCCTTCTGAAGTTAGTAGGAAGTCGCTGCCGACACTTTATGGGTCAAGTCTTGTAAGATAACAGATGTTAGATATCCCTGAGTATGCATGTGATAATGCCCAACGATAGGAGGCTCTGGAGGTACTTCATTTGCTCCCTGCTGTTTCACTGTCAACATCGCCATCAGTATCATAACCCCCGGATCCCAAGGCTGCAGTGACCGGTCTGGTCATCGATACACCATCTTTCAATGACCACGTGTAACAGCTTTGCCCTGGTCTTTGTCGTTGATTTCCAAGATGGCAAGTTGATCGGTGCCGCAACTGATCGCCGTCTCAGCGCCATTATCAGCATACCGAACGATGTCTCATCTCACCAATACCTCCAGGTTCAATATGAGACTCAGCATAACGTTCCGGCTCTATGTCAAAGACAGCATGAAAATATTGACATGAAGTGTTCTGCACAAACGCGAGCAGAATTGTCACCAGAGAAACGAGGATCTACCTCTCATTTCCGCCGCGATTGTGTGCATTTAGTTTCCTTTTTGCTTCCTTGCGCCCTACCTGCTATTGTAGCACTCGTGGCTGGAGACAAACGCGAGATTGCGCGGTGCGCCAATCATCAGCCATGTCACATATTTTAGACCCCATTCTCAGTAATTGTTAATCCTTCTGTGAATTTATATCCTCTACCCTATATTGGTGTATATATGTTTTCTAACTTTGAAGTTCTTTGGCCCTCAAACTCTTCGGCTTTATGATAGCCATCGATTTGATATATAGCTGCTGGAAGGTAATCCCAATTTGAACACACCCAAAATATAGCATCCTACTGGCATGTACTCAACTCATACAGCCACTATGACTTAGGGGCACTCATCCGTGATGAAGACCATTCACTAGAAGGATCTTGGTTATCCTTAAGGAAAATCCAAAACTCTGGTTCCCTTGAATGGATATCAGCATGGGAGACTTGTTAGCTTGAAAGATTGAAATTGCAGTAGACTGATACAGATGCATGAAACCCCTGGTTGGATTATTACTCGAGAGCGGTAGATTTCAGGGAAAAGTCTGGACTTTCTCTCGGTGTGATTTTTAGTGAAGCATTACAGGCGTCGGGAGTTTGTTTATTCGTGCTGGCCTCTGGGCCATCCTTTTGAAACCGATCATCAACTGGATGAAGTTATGGCGGTAATGATAGCGGCTGGCCTGAGGTAATTGTTAAGCCCGATGGGTAGGTATAGCAAAACATAACCTGGATGCGATCTTTGTCCCATATATCTCGGATAACTTCCGAAATTCCTTTGACATTACACAAAGCAACGCCTGGGATGTTCTAGGCCTTCGAAGCAGAATTACTCAGTCCCTCTGCCGCTGAGCCCTGTGTGTCGTATACCGTCGAACAAAGCGTGAGACCATCCAGGATGTAAGGAAGAATAAAAATTCAACCGTCCTGAGTATATATATATATATATGTGTGTGTATGTATGTATGTGTGTGTGTTTGTGCGCCGGCTCCAGGGTTAAAATTACCTACGTCAGCTATTGGGACTAACCTACTAACACTAATTATTGGGATAGCGAGGTGTCCAAGGACCGTTTTAAAGATTGTTGCGCTAGCTATTAAGTTACCTATCAGACATAAGAGGAATAAACAGTCAACTGCCAATGTAAAGGTGCTTGTGCCTAGGTGAGGTGACCTTGTGCGCAAGTGGCATTTATGTAAGAGACAAACTTCAAAAAGAGCAGGCTTCCCCTTTCGCCTTTTAGTGCTCTTACAACTTCTACACAATCCCTCCTTGACATATCAATCTTTTCACCACTGTATGGACACTAAGAGGTTTCTAATCGATGAATATCCGTTTCGTCTTTATGTACATCGTGGACCCTGTTAAGAATATGCTCGCTGGCACTATTATCATGAAAGCGCACTTTTCTCTAATAGCACTACCAGGACGGCCCAGTGGTTTGGTGGACATGGCAACTTCTCAGCCTTTTAGTTCTGTGCCTTCATCGGCGCGCAGAAGTAACGGTAATATCACGTCACTACACACAACGGCTTGTACTTCACAAGCGCCCACTGTCACCCCGGGAAAGAGGAGTCTACAGCGCATCTACCGGCCCGCGAAGAATTCTCTCTACGATATCCTTCAGTAATACGCCGGCACATCGCTCTTTGTGCGACCTATTTCTTGGACAGATCTACACAGTAAACTCCTCGGCACGACGTGGGATGAATTGCCACCATGCGATACACCGCAGCCTTCAGCGGCTCCAGGCACACCGCCATCGCCAGGACATTTAAATCCTTCGACTACTATCATCAATCTCAGCAAATCGCTCACGCGGATTCTTCTACCTGATCCTCTGCATCCTATTCTGTGCTCCCGGGCTGTCAAGAAAGTGCTCAACACCCTATGGCCTACAGCTTTCAACAGCCCGCAGTACTTGCCCGAGCTCCATCTATATTTTGGCGGTCGCGTCTACCGCGATGCTGTTCGCAGTCAACTTATGTGGAATTACCCATCTGAAAAGGCAAAGTCTTCACATTCATCATTCAAGTCAGTCTCGACGCAACCTGCTGAATCATTCAACATCTCAACACAATCTTCACCTAGCTACAGCCCCGCTAATTTACCCATGATCTGCTACATTAGCAAGACTCAATTGGCCTCAGTCCGAACCAACATTTTTCGTCTCGCATCTGGTCCCAACGGCACACGGAACGAACCCGTGCTTCGCCTCCAACAGATGCGAGCGCGTATGCTCGTGCCCTCGAATTGCGATCATGATGCCCATCTTGTGGGCGTTTTTCTAGTGATGGCACAAAAGCACTTCTACCCTACCCCACCTCTGAGTGACAGACGTGACTCGCGCATTGGCAATGCAATTGCACCAGGACAAGGCATCCCTCCATGCCCTAACTTCCACAATATCAAGTTGAAGATTCTCACACATGACACCGAGAGAGCTGAGTTTATTGTCTACACGGGAAATATAACAAAGGAATTTTTGGAGAAGTTCCATGATCCTTTTAAGGCTCCTGCCGATGACGATGATGCTATGGTGACTGGTCTCAAGATTGAATACACAAGGGTTCCTATCTGGCCTATTCTCGGTCTCAAAGAGAGACTGGGCAAAGCTTTAGGCCATGAGATCGTCGGATCTTTCAACCCAAATTTGATGGAGACATGGGAGAAAGACCCCAAAAAACCAGGCGGCGAGAAGCGAAAGCGAGATGTTCTCAAAAAGGTTGCTAACAGAAAGTTCGAAGAAGACACTGAAGAAGAGCCAGCCTTCGTCTTCAAGAAACAGTGTCTAAACGAGGGCACACCAGTCGGCGTGGTGAATTGAAAGCGGGCTCTTTGCCGTATATGACATGAAATAAGCTGGGATGAAGGGTAAGCAGGACGCGCATTTGGAATACGCAATACATTGTCTGGAATTTGTCTGGGATTCTAAGCAGGTTTCGCCACCGTCGCAGGCGCGTATAGCTTTCGTATCAGCGCAAGGCTAGTAAGCTGTGAAGGAAGTAGGTTATGCATAGGCTTGCCGTGGTTGTTTGTATCGTACTTGTATTTCTTCTTCTGTCCCTCGCTCAAGCGGTTAATTTCTTCTTTTCGCAATTCTTGTTGACTGTTGTATTTCTGGCATATATCTTCTACTTTGCCTTGTAATTGTCCAGACTTTCGCGGATCTGTTCAACTGAAAACATCGTGTTTAAATCATCGTGTATCAATCTTATGAAGTTGATCAGCCCTGTATTCTCTCAGCTATGGAAGCTTCCAGTCGCTCGGATGTGGCTCACATCAAGAAAACCCTCGACAGTTTAACTTTTCCAGTCCGGATGACTTAGCCAACAAAACCTTCGGCGGCTTAGCCTTTCCACTACAGGTCGACTAAGCCTACTGTGGGGTCCCCGTAACTATCTCCTGTAACAGACGACTCCTGTTCCTTTTTGTTGTTAGCCACAACACCAAAGGAATGCCTCACTCCCAAATTCGATATTCTCATGTCCGCTCCAAAGTTCCAACTATCGTATGTCCCTGCGAGTTCCCACGTTCGCATAAGGATTCGCCTGTCGTTGACCACTGCTCCACCGGGTTCGTCCCCGATAATGCAGAGTGCAGACCGCGCCCATGAGTCTCGCTGCTGTGCCTCCTAGAGGCTGGTAAGTGTGGCGGATCGATCAGCAGCCGGTCAATACGGGAGCAGGCCCCACAGAAATACATCACTTGTGCCTTATCGTCCTCAGAGGGATTGTAGAGAGGAACGTGTGTGTATTAACTGTGGCTAGAAATGGGCTCGGTCCGAAAGGTCCGGCTGATATACGAGGTAGGTTCTTCAGACACAATCAACATTTATGGCTTAATAGGCTTGCACTTCGACGCCCGTTTCTCAGCGACGAAGCTGCTCAATTGAGGAAATCATTCTCTGACAAATACCTTCATGAAGATGAGTCTTTTTGGTACAGTTGGTGGTTTTCTGATGAGGTCACGATCGACCGTACAGACAGTGACTATACCAAGTGGCCATTTTATTCTGCCGTAAGTCCAGGGACTTCTATTTCAAAAGCTTCTTCTGACAACACCACAGGGCGAGAGTCTTCATAGAGATATAGTCCAAGCTCGTAGACGTCCTTCAAGACACTCACAGAGGTTTTATGGTGCAATTAACTATGATAAACCGTCCCGGATCGTCCCTCTTCCCGTGAATCCTCAGTCTGAGAGGGGAGGCGTAACAGGCCGGCGTATTCTACCCTGTCTACAGTCCTATCTCCCCGGACTTATTGAGGGAGGAGAGACTTTTCAGCACGACAACGCCCGCACATTTACTTGTAAGAGAGTTCAAGAATGGATGCGCCCCTAGGCAAGAAGAACAGGAGTCTTTCTTGCTGACTGGCCTCCGTACAGTCCTGAGCTAAATCCCATTGAGACTCTCTGGAAAATCCTCAAACAGAGGATACGTGAAACTTATCCTGAAATTTCCGCTTATCCAAAGAAGGCTGAGGCTATGGAACGACTTATTGCAGCTGCGGAAGAGGCTTGGACTGAGGTTGAAGATGATATAGTCAGGAACGTGATAAAATCGATGCCCGACCGACTGGAGGCGTGTTATAATGCAAATAGCTATTATACCAAGTAGTAATCTACATGGCTGGAATCTCTTTTTAATTCTCTATAGACTGACATGTATCTTATTAAAGTTAAATAACTATTGCCCATTCAGTTGCAGAGTGAAATGGCAGGTTGCAATCGAGGTGGTTGGGGTTGATCCGGAATATGTCGGGACATTTGCCGACCCACTGTAGCGTCTTTACACTAAGCTAATTTAGGCAAGATTATGGATCTTTCTGTGAACTCGTCTGTGAACTCGTCTGTGAACTCGCCTGTGAACTCGCCTGTGAACTCGCCTGTAAACGCATAGATGTGGATTTCAGTAACTAGCTAATTCCCAGCCTTTATGGTCAACTCGTATCCGTATAGATGAGCAGCTCCTCTTGGTCCCCACTCCAGTAGGCCACACCAGTGACCAAACCTTCTTATCTGCGAAGATCCGAACATTCAAGTCTCAAAATAACCAAAATGGCATTAGTTGAAGGAAGGATTGCCTTCCTACCAAAAGACGGAATCGGCCTTCATTCCTTCTCCAAGGCGCTAATGCAAGTGACACCGCTGCGTTCACTGGGTTCACAGACATACGACAGTAGTAGCATTTATCTGTAGGTAAATGAAATTGGATCTATCTTCAATATGCAGTCCACAGCCGTATTATAAAAGTATAAGTGTTCCTTTAATCCACAATCTCTAGCATCTATTAAGGTAGAGCCTACATAGAACGGCAAAACATCTATAATACCTATAATCTACTACTCTGGTAATCATACAGCTATTAGTATCGCGACCCATTTCCCTTTAATTAAATTGAATCTCGCATAAAGGTAATTTTAAATCAATATGGTGCCATGGTAGATGTGCTAATAAAACAGTTTTCGATGGTTTTCTGCTTTGGCTTAGTCGAGCCAAAACATCATGGTTCCTGTTCCACTTGTTAACGAGATATGCGGTCAAGGCGATGAAGTACCACCAGACAGCAACAAAGACGCAACTAGTGACGTTAATTGGGAGTCAGAAAAACATACTGTGGATTGTCTCATTGGCCACAAGCTGGATGAGGAGACGTCAACGGTTGAGTTTTATGTGAAGTGGGCTAACGGCAAAACGACGAAGGAACCAGAGTGGATACTACAACAGGATATTCCAACACTTGTTTTCAAATACTGGGAGGGACTAGGAGGGCGAAGAGAAGCGACCGGCTTCACATCCGATCATGTCTTCAAGATTCTGGACGTCATTGACGTCATTGGTCAGACAAAGAAATATCTTGTTCAGTGGGTTGGTTACCCGGCTTCTGAAAACGAGGTGACTTGGGAAAAAGAGTCCAAGCTGCGCAAAGTTGCCCATGTCGAGCTGGAAAGATTCCACGGCTTCAGAAGCGGGATTAATCGCCTTGAAGTCACCTCATAGTGCCACAGGAAACTTATATGGTCACAGCTTGTGTATAAAATGTCTTCAGCATTGAGAGGAGGTTGGAATTAGGGAATTCAATTATCTTATATCCTTTAGGATTGGTGCAACTCTACACAGCGTTAATATAAGCTAGGGCCTCTGGTCCGATACCTGTGAAGCCCCTATGTAAGGTTATATGTGTATTGAGAAAGTCTGAGGTCCTGATATTCATGCTTACGACCACGAATGGAGGCGAGGCTTTAACGTGGTTTGGTAGAAGTGTTACTTAGAGTTGCATCTGGCTGAGAGCTAACGCTGACCACCCGCCGTTCATCCTTAGCTGCCTAAAAGACATTATTATCGCTGAGAATTCCTGTAATCGCACATGCTAGCATACTCTTATGGTTTCCACCTTTTTCTCTTCTTACTTGGTCTCTTTTCGAGACCATTACCCATCTTTACAGAGCGAATTAAATTACCACCTACCGTAGGGTGAGCGAATCCATTAAGTACATCTCTGGAAGGACTTTCTTCTGGCACCTTGGTCCTAGGTAAGAAATGTGTTATTTGCAGCCGAGACTTGTGGTTGATTTCTTATATTCGCCCAAAGTAACCCTAGATCATAGGTACGGCAAGGCCAGGTGCTGTCCTGTGTCTTCTTGGAGCTCGGTATATACAGCTCTCTCACTTGCCTGGTTTGTGATTAGCCTCAGTATTGACTAAGGACCTCGGGGTTTTTCGCTAGTGGCCTTCAGCTGTGCGACAAAGAGAACATTCTGCTACCGTATTGGTTACGGGGATAGGGTAGCTGGGCATTTTTAAAAGATCCAAAGCAGGAACACAGTGAATGCTCCAGTTACCAGAAGCATTCAGGTGATCAATCTTCACCGGAATAAATACACATGATGAGATACAACTATCATCCTTGAATGAAAAGTCCACCAATACGGAGATGACGAACGCGACATTTGCAGCGAGAGCATGAAGTACGAGCTTTTGGGTGATATCGAAGAGTGGACGCCCCTCTTTAATGGCGTTGAGAATAGACACGGATTTAAGTGATAACTCTCACAGGCATCCTGAGCGGACGGGCTATTATACTGGCTGATAAAAACATTGTTAAAACACCAAGAGGGTATAAGGCTTGCAGTAGCTCCAAGCTAGCCATGATGAACTTCCTGACAATTTACCATGAAGAAGGTTACCCACAACTGCCCCCTTCGCATGTGCGATTGCAGGAGGGGATACTTAGGCGTTTAGCCATTATGCCAGAGCGTAAGTGAGACACGGTGAGGTGCCCACAGACCAATTCTACTGGGTAAGGTGTGCCATAAGAAGTAGCTCTCATGCGTCAATCGCAAATTTAAAACGATGGGATTGTGCTTCACTTTGTCATCTTCAATGGGGAACTCAGGACAAAGAAAAACAAGGCTCGTTTTAACAACAGCTGGCATGCCTACATGAATCAGTGACCTACAGCATGCTTTCTAAGCGCGATGACAGCAGCGGAAGGACCTGTTCCTCGGTGCTACCACTGATCCGAAGATCAGATGGCCAATATTGGAAAATGGGATGAGCCAGGTAGCCTTAAGCTAGGAGAAAAATCAAAATCCCTGAATACTAGGGCGTCCTACCTTCTTTCCCGCCAGGGACCCACGAGACTGGTGGAATGACACGCGAGGGCGGCTTACATGGGCTTAAAGGCCAAGTCCTAAAGGTTGCCTCCACAATTGTTCTGAAAAAGTGTGAAATCAGGCAGTAAGGAAAACGGGGATGATAATAAGTCGGAGCTTCCTAGCTGGGGGAATGATCAGGCGAACTAGAAACCGGTGTGGGTGCTGGTGCGTGAGGCACCTTCGCAACATATAGCCTGCCTGACAGGAATGCCTTGTCAACAGGAAACCCGGGTTTGACTCAGTCACCTGTAGTCTGTCTATGAAAGTACTTATTGTCAACCCAACGGTTAGCGTTAGCTGGGAGTAAATTGCGGTCATGTTTTCACAGGATTTCAGAACGACTAATTATCAACCAGAAGTTAGTGTGACGACGTCACGGAGAGTTATAAATAGAACACATGTGGTCTCTTTGCAGAAAATGAAGTAAGAAGGACAATGTATCGGCGATAGAGGATTGGTAGAAGTTGACTGCCTCGGCAGTTGCTCCATCCCTTCCCCAACACTAAGCTCGTCTTCATGGCGAGTAGTACGCTCCGACAGAGAGGCCTATGGCAGCTAAAGCACATTTTCACTTTGGAATTGAAATATAGCAATTCAGATAAAACAGATAGGTCGGTTGTATTCCTGTATGCCTTTATACGGTCGAAAGAAATAGAGAAGAGAAAATGAAATAACGCTGGGAAGTTAACGTTTCAACCGGAGGGAACTACTAGCAAGCTATAGAGCCTGAAAAAAGGGAAAAGATAACAAGATTTGCGCGTTACACGTCTCCAAGCAGCAGAATAATATAGCAATAAGCCTGCAGCCATGAAGCATCCTGGTGTTTCCTCTTTGCGAACCATTGTGGCTGTGTGCTCCCTTTGCGAACCATTACCTTCTTGCTTAACCCAACTCGAAAAGCCTGAATTTTCTGTCGCAAAGTTTATTTCATCCCCGTTTTACTTTTGTTCCAAATTCTCATATCCATTGGGCTCGGCATATCTTTTCCATATATGGTTATAGCTGAACAGGGCAAGCACAAAGGACAATGGGGAACGTGCCAACGGCCATCAGGCAGAGCCGCGACCACTTTCACATCCGCATGACTCCTGGAAGGTCTACAAGAGCAAGTCTCATAATAACACACCAGGCTCAAAACACCGGACCTACAATGGTAGTCTTCCACCAAAGTGGCAGGGCCAAGGGCAAGGTCGGCTCCGTCGTTCGCGGAGACTGAGGGCCAACAGACCCCAGTCTACGGCACAACAGTCCTCTCGACCACCATCCAATGATAACGATTTCAGTTCCAAGATGATGCGTCAACCAGAGACGAGGCCTATCTCACAGGATCAGCTTGTCGCAGAAGTTAAAGGTATCTACGCCGGACTGGTGATGGTTGAGACAAAGTGCATCGAGGTGGATAATGCACAATCGTCCAACACTGATACCAACTCAAAGTTGAACAACGAACAATGGCAGGCTATGATCGCACTACACAGAACACTCCTTCACGAACATCATGACTTCTTTCTTACAAGTCAACATCCCTCCGCCAGTCCTGCTCTACAAAGATTGGCCTCGAAGTATGCCATGCCTGCACGTATGTGGAGGCACGGCATTCAGTCGTTCCTTGAACTTCTTCGACATCGTTTGCCCGCCTCTCGAGAGCATATGCTGACTTTCTTGTACCTCGCTTTCAGTATGATGGCCTTGCTCTGTGAAACTGTGCCTGCTTTCGAAGATACTTGGATTGAGTGCCTTGGAGACCTTGGTCGATATCGCATGGCTATTGAGAACAATGACATCAGAGAACGCGAAGTTTGGGTTGGCGTAAGTCGTCACTGGTACAGCAAAGCATCAGATAGATCTCCTACCACGGGTAGACTTTATCACCATCTCGCCATCTTGGCGCGTCCCAACGCGCTCCAGCAGCTGTATTACTATACCAAGTCCCTCTGTGTCCCCATTCCTTTTTCGAGCGCACGGGAAAGCATAATGACGTTGTTCAATTCTACGCCAAGCGGCGGACCGACTCGTCTTGCCCCGCTTGATGCTGCATTCGTGCGCGCTCATAGTATACTGTTTTCTGGAAAGCCTCGGGATCAACTTGACGAGGCGATAGAGACTTTTATTGGTTTGCTCGGTCCTTTTATTAAGAAGTCGCCTAAGCAATGGCTGGAAAAAGGGTTAGTTAGTATTGAGAAAGTTTCTGGACTAATCATACTGACTCATGCAGGTACTACACTGGGATTTCACTAGCATGCTCTCTTCTTGGTTATGGTGCTGAATCCAATGTCCTCATGCGGGCCATCTCCAAGAAGCCCAAGGAGACCGACGTGACTATGGATGGAAGCACTATTTCGGAAGCGATCCCGGACGAGACGTTTGGCCTCGCTCTAGATTTTGCGACAAAGACGATCGAAACGGTACTTAAGCACCAGGGAGACATCCATACGTTACCGTTCGTTCATTGCATCCTGGTCTTCATGAACCATATGACACAACATCAAGCAGCTATTTCCTCTCTGGAAGAAAAGGTCCCCTGGAAATATATCACTTTTATGCTTAATACTTTGTTGGGGAGTTGCGAGCCTGGATACGAGATTCAGAGCCATTTCCGTCTCGCGAGGAAGAACCAGCTCCCACGTCCGTTGCCCGAAGATTTTGCCATGCGAGGTCTGATTTACTCTGAGGCCTATTTTCCAAACGACTGGTTCCAGAATGACAGTATAGACGACGACGAGAGGTATTTTGAGCTACCGTCCGCTTCAGAAGAGCGTAAAGACCGCATTATATCCCTTGGGTACAGGATTGCAACCACGGAAAAATGGCTCCGCTGGGATGAAGAAGCACGCCAGTTCTCAGTCCCAGAAAAGTACGATATAACGTTAGAGGAGGAGATTACCATATGAGCATCCTTTTCTGCAATCTGGCAGGGTCATTTCCAGGCTCCGTCCTTAACAAAATCAACAGTATTAACGTAGAAAGTTATACCGGTACGGCCGAAAGGGTGCTATGCAGGTCATGCCGAATTACATATGAAGGAGCAGAC
This sequence comes from Fusarium oxysporum f. sp. lycopersici 4287, assembly GCF_000149955.1. Classification (NCBI taxonomy): domain Eukaryota; kingdom Fungi; phylum Ascomycota; class Sordariomycetes; order Hypocreales; family Nectriaceae; genus Fusarium; species Fusarium oxysporum. The sequence continues at coordinate 4,062,382 of NC_030991.1, forward strand.
GTACGGCCACTGTTACAAGCGGCAGCTTTGAAGTCCCTCGAGTCTCACCGCCCGCTTGTTCTTGGCGCCATACCTATACCGATCGATCGTTTCAGAGCGTTTCCTTGTGTAGCTCTGACGGGTTCCAAATGTACTTTCCAAGCCCCTGGAGAGTTACCAATTTCTGTCCTGGCACTCTATGAGTGCACACATTTACCGAGACCTTTAGCATTGGGCGCACTTCGTAAATAAAGCAGTAGCCATGAAGCATCTCCAGATCTTTATCTGTCCACACCAGTTAAGCGGTGATGTCCTTATGGCCATTCGAAACGATATCCTTGGAGATCCACTTGTACATCTGTGCACTCCGCTTTGTCACTTTGGTGGAGTATCAGCCTCCAACGACAGCACCCTCCCCCTCCCAGCACTACAATCCTATCAAAGTCAACACTTTATGGCTTCAATCTGAGAAATCCATAAATAAACACATAAGCTGGCTGTGGCTAGATATCTTTGGGGGTTATTCGCTCGAAACGCGCTCGCCTATGCATAATTGATTGTCTATTCAGACATGGACATTTATGTGACAGAAATGGCAATTGGATGCCTAGTGCCTCAAACCAGTCATCTTGTTGCCTTTTGTGCGTCTTTTGTGCGTCTTTGGCGAGCAAGCTCCCTCCTGTTGATTTTTATTCTCTAGCATATTGGTTACACTGGTCACTCTACGTTCTCTTTAAACTTTCTTATTATCGTACTTGCCTGGTGTGATATATAGTATTGGTACCGAGATTATAGGCAGGGTCCCTCATCTATGTACATATTGTGTTGCTACTGCCCTTTCTTTTGTTATATTTATAGTTGCTACGCCAAAGGGTGACTGCCATCGCCCATTCAAGTAGTTGCGACGACATAGAAGTAAGATTGCGAATAATGAGTAGCTTTACATCTCTATCGGAATAAAGAAGTTTAAGCAGATTGATGGAGCGTCTTAATTGAAGTTATTCCAACTGATGGCTGCCAAGGGCTCAAAAGTGATAGAGGAGCGGAAGGTGGGGTCTGCCGTGTCTCCTGTTCCCCGCATCTACTTTTGATCTTAATGTTGTTGTTGGGGGTGTTGCAGTAATGTAGACAAGCCCCAACTAGTAAGAGTTACTCTTCTATACGTCCCAGGAGCTTGATCGAAAAGCTCGAATGCGGGCTTGGGCATTCTTCCGCCTGTTCCTCCGCCTACATATCAATGGCCCTGCCTTACCTCACCTCGATCTCACTCTAAGCCTTGTTCAAGATGCATGGTATTTATCCTGTGGCATTTGAGAGAGAGATGTTTTAAAAGATACCGTTTGCAGAGGCATTATCGACGGTATGACAGCTGATTTGCGTCGTAATACTATATTCTTCGATTGCTTCTGCCATTGGAATTGCTTGAGTTCTCCACTATAGCCGTATCGGCAAAATGAATGGCTCTGGTAGCTCTGGTAAATAGAGGCTACGTATACAGCAGCACTGCTAGCTCTTTGAGCGACCGGTACAGGTACAGGTACTAGCCGGAGACTGGGCATGGGGCAACATGTCAGAGCAGGAGAATTATATTTCACCGCATGTTGGAACGTGGCCCATTCCCGATTAGAATCCTTTAGTAGGATAGAATAGGTTAGGGTAGATAAATAGCACCTATTTGCCATTACAATCACTGGTAGGAGGAGAAGTAAGAAAGCATTCGTTAATTAGTGTTGGTTTATTTTGTTATGAGATCAATAAACACTTTGACTTATATTAGTCAAGATACAGCTCCTATGAACCATATTGCCTTTAATCTTGTGTGTTGCTTCTATACTTTAATTGCGTCGCAGCCAAGGTATACTATCAGGAGTAAACCCTTCTACTGTAATCCCATTCCCAAAACTTGCAAACTTTTGGTTATCCTCATCAAACTCAAGGTCATAGTCCTCCCATCGCACTATTTCGGTTGCGGCGTAGTAGTGAAGTATTGTCCCCGGCCATGGAACAATAACCTTTTTGTTACTGTCCTTATCTGCATTATAATTGTTCAGTCTGACGAATGTAAATGATGGGTAACAGAGGCCGACTTACACCATGATGCGCATGGCTCCGACCAGACCATCTCTGGCATACGTGATTGAACCCATCGGTTGAAAGCGCCTTGGGCTGATTGCTTGACACAGACCGATCTTAGGCGATCCTTCTGTAGCCTGTCGATGACTCTGATAATGTAGTCACTCGTGCGCTCAATCCCAGGATATGCTGAGCCGTTGACCGGACAAATAGGCGGATTAAAAGCTTGGAAGCAGAGTTTAGCTTTTTGGGAAGATCTTGTAAGTGGGTTCACGTACCGAAAAAATTAGGGAAACCAGCGACTGTTGCTGCCAAGTAACTCTCATAGCCCCCATTCATTGTCCATAGATCTGACAAGTTAGCTGTTCCGCGCCCTTCGATCGGAAACCTCGGCGCGTATGGCTCGAAGCCTGTTCCACAAACAATTATGTCATATGTTCGCCGCTGATCATCAGTGGTGATGATAGCATTTCCTTCCACCTGTTTGATCTGGGTAGAAATGAGCTCTACATTTGACGTATTTAGAGCCTCGATATATTTGTCTGCAGGCGTGAAGCGACGACAACCAGCTTTATAATCAGTAGGAACGAGGGCCTTCAAGGCCTGTGGGTCCCCAATCTTCTTGATCATGTGCTGCTTTGCATTCTTAGTAAATTCTTGAGCCGCGTTTGAGTTGGCCCAGAGACCTCTAAAGCTATAGGCTAGCTTTTTCTCGATCCCTAAGCGAAATTGGAAGTACGAATCGGGGTCGATTTCCAACTTCTTGATTAAATCGTGGGGATCTGCCGCCGTATTAGATGTGCTTAGAGTCAGTATAGTAGAGGAGAGAGTGCCTACAATTGACCTGCGCTTCCCCGTTGCGAGAAAATACGTGTGGAACTAGCCATGTTGGCCCACGAACAAAATTACCGATGGATCTCGCATCTGGAGCTGTTAGCAATCATTGGGATTTCTACAATCAAGAGGCTCACCTTTGTGTAAGCTAGGTAAACACTGGGTTGAGCTGGCACCATTTCCTATCACTGCGATATCCTTGCCGTGATAATCCAAACCCTGGGGCCAGTTGGCCGTGTGTATTACGCGCCCCTGGAACGTGTCAAGGCCTTCTATTGCTGGCAGCTTCCAGTTATTCAGCCTTCCTATAGCAATGATAAAAACGTCGCATTTGACAGACATTTCATCGTTAGGTGTCTCGTTCCTTTGCAAAGTAACATTCCATTCGGAGTTGTTCTCATCCCAGTTTGCACCAGTGCATGTTGTACTGAACTGGATATAGCGACGGAGATTGAACTTGGTCACTGTTGATTTGAGATACTCTAAGATTTCAGCCGCTTCCGCATACAGGCGGCTCCACCGGGGATTGGGGTTCCAGCTGTACTGGTAGGCATGCGATGGGATGTCGCAGGCACATCTTGTAGCTTTCAGCAGTTGCCCGTGATCAGTTACTGGTGAATGGAATGCTTACCCGGGGTATCTGTTCTCGGCCCAAGTTCCGCCTTCTTGACTGTTCTTGTCATAAACAGTGATGCTAATGTTTGGCAATCGTGTGGTTGCGTCTTTCAAAAACTGGATGCCGGATATCCTGCAACGCTTAATTGCAAATCCAAGTTGAAACCGGTGATATACTTACCCAGCACCTATAACGACAATACGAATGGGCTTCGGAACAAATGCTGTTGCGGATAACTCCATGTTGAAACTGCACTACCAGGAAATGAAAGAACGGATGTGATATTGCGTAGGATCTCGACTTGCAACTGTCCTGACCGGCCAAGGTTTGGAATGACGCTTCTTATGCCACGGAAGTTCTCCTTCATGAAAGCATGGGTGATGTGTATGTTCTATAACGATATCGGTCTGAGTATGAAAAGCTACGGGCCAAGCATCGGTAGCCAGCCTCTGTGATATCACCAGAATTACTGAAGATTGACCAAACATGGCCTGTTTGGGACGTCCCCCCTGGATCTCTGTGGTTTCAGCAGAATTGCACAAGACTGAGTTCACAGACATGTGAGACCTCTGAAAGCATATTCACCCCCTACAAATGTGAATTTACGTCAGAGGCAGCCCCTAGATCTCATTTACTCCAGACCAGTTTACCATGGCTGATTGTGCCGCCTGCGCCGGCTTCAAGCCGTCGCGAAAGGAGAAACTATAGTGGGTGTTAAGGCCACTTCTGGCAGTGGCAAGATCCGTTCGTCCGCGCCAACACCGACCCATAATTTAGGTTCTAATCTAACAGATGTTGAATCTTAGCATGATTGATGTGGAGCTACCACTCTCGCTGGGAACCTTTGGCCTTGAAGCCAATGCAAGGGCATTTGCCTGATTCAAGAATCCTGTGAACTCGTCAATGAAGAAGAATTTATTTTTCAATTCGGCGTGATGCTTGCTTACTCTGTGCCCCGCGAGCCTTTTGTTATTGTCTCATTTGGCGCAGAGGTCTTACCCCAAAAAAGGTGATAGGATTTGATTGGTTATCGGTTCGCAACTTTGATCTAGTCCTGCCTGGAACACTCTTTGTTCGAACTTAGCGAAGGGATGTTAAGAAGGGAAAAGCTGTTTGGGAACTGCATACACCTGTCGCCGCAACGCAAGAGTGAAATGTCATATGCCAGAGCATGCATGAGAAGCTGGTTTACACCTCTCCTAGCAAGACGTAGAAGACCATAAGGAGTAGTGGTATTTAGGTCTCTCCATTGGGAGCATTTGTTCGAACTACTCGACACCCTGGCTTTTTATAGTCAGATCCACGTTATTCTTTCTAGATATGAAAGGGGTTAGTATCGCACTTCGTGTAGCTGGCTTGCTACTGCAGAGGCCCCCCGTATTGGTTACTGCTGTGCATACCTGCTTCCAATAATTCTTCTCTTCCTCGGCGCTTGCATCAGATACCTGAAGTCCTATGGTTATGTACCCGCATATTGTTTCTGTGCAGAGACCGCAGTTACCGTGGGCCCCTACGGAACCTGCAGTGGTGCAGTCGTCAACTTCGTTATCCAAGCCCATATCGCCGCAGATGTAACAGAGCTGACAATCAACACTACGCCATTTCTCTAGTTGTTCACCTAAAGTCCACAACTTGAGATTCGCTCGAAGCAGGTTCTTATCATTCCTGAACGCAACCCGAATCCCAAAGTGCTCGAGTAAGGCCACTGTAATGCCCGGTTTTCATTACGACGAATTCGGCCCCGTTATTGGTGGTTGTGGCGGCGAATAAACTGTATATTTGCTGACTTGTCTTCCGCTTTCCAGAGGCAAGGATTACAAAATATCTCGAGATTTCAGGGTCCAAAATCTCTTTGTGATACAGCCGTTTCTGCCTTCGTCATGATATCATTCCTCTCCCCTACATCCTAGGTCTGGCCACTTGGTCAGAGCCACAAGAAACCGACTCCCTCCAACACCAGTGTTAGCTACCTGAACTATATCCCCCAAGATTGCAGTCCCCATTCCACCGTCGGCCATCGCGTCCTCCTATTTTGAGTTGTTTCCACACATCCAGATATTGCACCGCTGAGCGACCTGAATTTCGCCCGTCAACACCCATCTGGTAAAACAATAGATCGTTACTACAATTGTCGCCAGGATCTATATATGGTGCTTTCTTGCCAACACAGCCATTAGACCATCTGGTCATGTTCTCTAACCAGTGGTGTGCCCGGGGGGGGGGGGGCGGGGGGGCGTTGAACACGGCACCTGATTCTTCACTGCTTCAGTTGCTAGTGAATCTTGGCTCCCGCCTTCAACCTGTGCTATTGTTGATTAGATTATTATATCCGGCCTACTCAGTGCAGGATTGTTGAACTATCACTGAAGATCGCTCATAATACTGTTGTGTTGTAAACCTTCCAGGTCCTTTATATACATCAGGTTTTAATCTCCCTAAGTCAAGTATTTAACAATAGCATTAATAATATCTGTGTGGCTGTTTCTATGAGCTTTTGAGACTTTCTAATTCAATGCTGAATGCCTCAAAGACATAGGAGTATTTGCTACTCGATGGTTATTGCTTACAAATCCATACATGTAAAGAATGGCGAAAGCTGATAGCTTGAGGCATCACCAATGACGAGAGGAGATATCGTTGGAGGACTTCTCAATCTTCTTCCCGCATGAGCTATAGCTTCAGGCTGCGTAGTATCTTGTTAAACGAAGACTCTAGGTACGAATAGCCCTGTCTTTCTCTTTTCCCGCCCACGATCCAACACAGCTTCTTGCCGCACGACGAGACAACTAAAACATTAATATTGCCGTCCCCAAGCTACTATGCTGAGCCTTACATTAGATAACCAGAAGTAACCGATCAACAGGCATGTGGAGTACGCGCGATACTGGATCTTAGCCAGGGACTTGCGGTGCGTTGAGTATTTACACATTGATGTAGGGGGGCTTGAGGGTAAGGAGTCGACCATTGCAAGAATTATAAAAATGGATAGGGATAAGATCGTGGCATCGACATTACTATATTATAGTCACCTGAAGTTCCAAAGATAAAACTTATTTGACCAAATTGTAATCGTCTTATGAAACTTACACATCTACTTCTCGATCGTTGCTCTTATCTATAGATCATTCTTTCAGTGAAAGGCAAATACCATTAGCCACATTCTCTCACTTCGCTACCATAGCCTTGGTACATACTTCCATTTCTTGATTCTAAAGGAGTACTCTTCTTGGACTGACTTTATACGGCCCCTGACTATATCGTTATCTCATCATATTCTCATACAATCAAATATTCGTTCTTCCCTGCTCACAGTATTATATCATCATGGTCACCACAGCATTATTCCCTTTACTCCGGGTATCATTAACTCCTCAGCAACATACCAACAACATACCAGGACCTCTGCGTGTGTTCTTCTTTCTCATCGATTCTTAAGCCCGACCTTACTTCATCTAGGCCTTACGACACTACCGTCACCAACGAGCAGGACAGCCCAGCCTAGATCGAGCCACGAGGGTAAGGCATGAAGCTTGACAAAGTTAGTGAACGAAGCACTATGCCACTGAGGCGAATACAGTCGTCCATCACCACTGGGCTTTCACTGGAGACTTTGTCCGTAGCTGAGCGTTATGAAGCGCATCAAAATAATTGCAATGATAGTCTTGCGGCAGTGATTGGGAAGTGGCTTTGATGTTGGGTTGGAGCCATGAGGGGAGCTAGAGCCTTTTATCCCTTGGGGAATATATTTAGAGCTCTCTTTACACACCAGACTTCATCAGATATGCTGAGAAGCTTATCTTGGGCATTTGTGTGGGCAGTTGGTTTGCTTCCTGAACTGTGTTTGTGAGGGTGTTATTTTTAGTTGATGGACCAGACAGCTGACGCTTACATCACGCGCCTTACTTGCTACTTGTAAAGAACGGGCAAGAGATGTCTCAGAGGCTGCACGGTTTTGCTATTAGACACGCCCAATCATAAAGGTGGTCTTAACAGAGTGAAGCTGATCCTAATAGCTCGTTTGCTGTTAAAAAACGAGATGAAAGTATTAGGCAGTGGCTTAGGGATCATAGTCAGTATGAGTCGTGAAGTATCATATTCTGGAATCGCATGATAGTGCCCTATATATGATCTTTACATCACGAGACTAGGCGTAGTGGCAGAGTGTGGGCGATTCTGTTTGGAAAGCCTAGGCCTACCAAGTGTCGCTTTTTGAGGTGTTGTTGGAGAAATTACAGACTTTAATATAAAAGACTTAAAAATATGATTCTTACAAGAAACCTTATTTTTAACTTGTTGAAATTAATATTGTTAGTTAAACATATTTCCGTACATAAGAATAACGTTATATATAACCATGTAAACCCACGATAGTGTTTATATTTTTAACGTATTAATAAAATTTATGTCAATATAAAAAGACCGCTTCTCCTTATTAAAGTTTGTATTTTATAAATTAACTAAACGCAACATGGCAGAAGTAGCTAATTTCAAGGAGTATAAAATTATACTTTCTGGCAGGTTTCGGCCCGGATATAATCAACACAAGCTCAAATGCCTTATTTCGAGTTTGCCGAGATTTAGTATCTCTGGCAACCCTAGAGAATTGCCAACTCATTTAGTTTGTGAACAGGCTGTATGGGATAGCAAATCAAGGACGGAGACCATGAAACTGGCCATGGAACGCCGTACAATAATATGCAACCTTGAATGGTTGTTGGATGTTATTGAAGGCCAGCGTGAAGATGGTAACAGGGAACCAAAGAGTTGCCATATACTGTGGCCTGAGGAAGAGTCAGTACGATCACGACAAGCAGAAATAGTCCGCTGCCGACAGAAACTCACAGCCGCCAAAATAGGGGGACTCGGAACAATCGTTGAATCTCATCTAGAGATGCTAGACAAAGGAGAGGCCGGAGAGCGGTTGCTTGACAGAAGCGGAGAGAAATATCTGCTAGAAGCAATGTGGCATCTAAACCGGGTTTTTGAAATCTACCCAGAGCCACCCTCTTCGATACTTGAAGACATTGAATGGTCGGTTGTAGAAGATCCGGAGACAGCCCGCCGAGCAAATAGCCGGGGCTATAGCTCTATTGATCTTGAAGAGGAAGTTTTTAGCCACCCAATTTCGATACGCCTATATGATAGATATGATGAGCATGATCTGATAATTGAGGTAGAAGTCCCTACAGTGAGAAACATCTTGACAGAAATTGGGTCGATCTATTCTACAGCAAATGACAAGTGGTGGTACTTACATAAAAAGGATCAGAACGGCTATATGAAACCACGTAAATACGATGATTCGCCAAAGAGTCAGCGGCGCACTGGAAAGGAGTGGATGGAAGAGTATGGCTGGGACCTAGGTGATTGTTCGTACTTTAATGGAATTCGCAGAGTTGGCGTAGATACTACAATCTGGAAAATAAATTTGCTCACTGACGGAGGGAAGTTGATTTAATATAAAGAATTTAGTTTATATCTGTAGGCCTTTTAAATATCATTATGTTTAAGTTATTTTAAACCTCTAAGACTAATTGTTATTTAGCTAAATCAAAATGGCCTGTAACAAATAAAACGACGAAACGTGAGGTTGAAGAGATAGTTTAATGAAGGAGGGGCTCTCGCTGTGCATGGAACCATGCATGTAACTGCCAATAAGGGTAAACTTTAGGCTGCTCACACAGATGATAGGGACTTTCCTATGCGAATAATAGTTTATATATTTATGATCGAGAAGTCTGATCTTTTTCCTCTTTTCTTGCCACTACGACAGTTATTTAGCTCTATTATCGAGGTTGACTGCAAACTTCTTCATCTCGAAGTCAGAGCCAAGCGAATAGCGAAGTTTTCTAAAGCCTCTCATAGAAGGAGGAGGCAGGGGAGAGAAGTGGGGACGTGTTAGCTCTCGGCCACGCCAGGTTTGTCCTAGTCACACCTAGTGTTGGGCTTCATAGCTTCAGCTGATAATTAATTTCCAGTCATAGGTACATTCAGAGTGAAAATATCTGTACTAACAAAGTGACCCAGAAAACTGATCTGATAGGCATGGAGGCTATTGACATCAGACGAATACCCGTAGAGGGGAAACAACTTGTTACTAATAACAGTAAGATTGAAATAGTTATTTCCATTTAAAAAATAATCCGGCACGGCTTGCTTATAATAAAGGTCATATAGTCGCCAAGGAATCCATTAATTAGTCATTTTGGTCACTGAAAGAGGCTGGGTATTACAGATTTTGCGTCCATGGTTTGGCCATGCCGGCTTTTACCATCATATGGGCGGTATAATGCAACACCCTTTTTCAAATCAAATACCTTGGAGGATGTTCTTGAGTCGTTCGTCAGATTCTCCTTTGTCAATCTGTTTTATCTTTTTGAGATTTTGGTTCAGTTGTTTAAACTATTTTTTGTAACTAGCTATCATTCGTCTGATATGCTTGACTCTGCCTTTGTCATATTTGTGTCGGGTTCCTTTGGAAAGGGCGGTGTTCGGCCGCGCATGTCTTTGCCTTCCTCGGTCGAAGTTTGAGATCTCGTGTCGTCGTGTTCAGAATCATTTAATTCATCGTCTGAGTGATGATCCTTGCGGATCGTCTGGCCAGTTTCCCAGTCGATTTGAGGGTTGTAGCGTCTTAACCATAGGTACCGATGTAACCACGCTAATGTGAAGTCACTCCACTAATCCGTGAACTTGGTGAACCATTATATGAATATCATGTAAAACGGTGGATCATGCTAGGGTAAGGTCGGGGTCGTACGCCACCCTACTCGATTTTCGAAGAGGAACTTTGGCTAGGGTCACGCCAGAAGGGGGTTGAACGCCCTATGAAGCGGTAGAGACCAGTTTGACCGGTAGATACCTAGAAACGTGCCATAATTATATGGTTGTTAGCGTCGTCTTCGGGCAGATATCGATGATAAACGGCTTTCACTTTTAAGGGAATGGATTTATCCTCCTTGATTTAATCGTGAATACACCCCACTCAGTAGTGTTGTCAATACGCTGGCGAACTTAGCCTATGAGTCCCTTCCCTACTATGAGCTCACAGATGAGTTCACACATGAAATTCATAGTATTGCATGAATCAGTTCGGCGTAGTGACACTTATCCCTATCAAGAGATAAAACCCCAGTCAAACTACAGTGCTGCTCTCTTAGCCTAACTTTAATTTTAGGAACGGGTCGACAGCTCTGCTAGGCAAATTTAAACATCAACATGAACCCCATCGTGTGCGATTGAAATTCTTAGTTGGGTGCTGCCTAATTCTTTTGACTTTACCTCCTTTCTTAACACATAATTCTACCAGCTTGTCAGAGTAAGCTAAGTATCTATAACCTATTTGTCTACATTATCATATCCTTATCATTAATACACATGATTGAACGCCGTAGCTAGCTCTGAAAGGGCGATTCTGACAGAACTGCTTGTCGAAGCGATTGTTTGTCCAATATCGCCAGTGAGTCCTCCCACTGTCCGCTTCTCTGTGACTGACGTGGGTTTGGAGCGGACAATGAGACTTGGATATTGCGGAAGATCTATCCTGTCTTACCGAGTGACCGTGAATGAATTACTTCAACATTCGAGAGTCTCTGCAGTGAATCTATAGGCTTCATCTAGCGATAGATGAGATGAGTAATGTGGAAAGAATGCCTCACATTTCGTTTCCAACAAGAGTTATAGCCACTTTTGGTCGTCGCTCAACGCTTACATTCTTGGGTACATTTGGGGAGGCCGTTTTCGCCACCTTTTGGCTTACGACCCCTTCCAACGCTAAAAGGCGGGAAGAGTTCATCGGGCGCTTCCCATGCTTTCCTGACACCGCCAAACAATGAAGCTCAGTTAGCAATAGTGACGGCCGTGACTCATCGCCGGCTGTGTGTTGGGCCTGATGCTGACATTGAGGTTCCATTGTTTATGCAAAATTAATATTGTTTTTGGTTAGATGGAAGGGAGACTGATCGTTTCGTTCAGGTGGCGGAGACGGCCTCAGTAAACTACAATGTAACGAAGATATGCTTCCAAGATGATTATAAGTATTGACCTGACTTCCCTGGCGGATACCTGAAGGACAGATGCTCAGTATAGTCAGGTCCTCAGTACATTGTCCTAGAATTAAGTGTGCATTGTCTATGGAGCAGCTGCAAAGACTTGTGTGACCTTGAAAATTCTTTTAAATACTATAACCCTGTGATCACGTCAGAGATAGCTTCTAGATCCTATTTTTACCAGGTTGATTCGCCATGACAGAGTTTTCGCGTGCAACGGCTTCAAGGCAGTGGCAGGATCCTCTCATCCGCGCCATCACCGATCCGGCAGGCCCTAGTTTAGCAGATTCCAAATGTTAGCGATTGATGTACATTTTGCGCTCCTGTTGAAGAACTTGTGATGATGAAGCCGATACAGAAGCATTTGCCCTATTCACAAGTCCTGTGAAGTCGGTGCTCGCTTAACCCTCGCTCCAATCAATCAGTTCAACGCTAAAGATTCACACGTACCTTCCTCTTAGAGTAACCATAGCGATCGCGCAATTGGAGGAAGTCGGAAGCCAATTACTCTACCAGTTGCAAGACTGCAAAACAATAATTACAGTGTGCTATAGCATAAGGTCTAATTTGACCATATGAGAGGCTGATACTTACTTCGAGGGTACTCTGAGACGATACAGACTACATATAACGGAATGGAAAAAGAAGAGAGAAGAGAAAATTAAAGAAATTGTCAACTTGAATATGGCTATTACGAAGCAAATTATAATCTGCTACATACTGCGAGCGTCTCGATGATCTTAACTTAAAGGTTTCAGCCAGGCCAGGAGCTGACCAGTGGCAAATGTGTTGATTGGACCTTCAATAGCTGGCCGACTACAGGCCGGGGGCCTTACAGAGTAGATATCTGTGTTGTCACGGTCTACTCGCATATAAATTCCCCCGTCGCATATGTCTGTATAAAGGCAAACGAACGAGGGAAGTTGGAGCAAATGAACAACAGGCTTTCAACTAATAATATTGTCCATCCTGTAGGACCTCGGCATGACTATCATCTAGGCTTTGCTTCAACCAGTAGGACTCCATGCTGTTCATACCTGTCGTGTGTAATTTTAGAGAAGTAATCTTTGGCTTCCTTCCTGGCAAGGCGAACAGCTTCCTTGCGCAGATCTCGACTCGCCTGACTCTTGCGCTTGATATTGTGTGGCTGAGGCGAGGGTCTCGCCGCTCGTGTAGAGCGACGGGAATTAGCCCTTGGTGAATATGATAAGAGCTTTGCTGAGTGACCACGTGTGATAATTGCCATGTTGAATGAGGGCTCTTCACCTGTGAATTTCACACCTAAAGACGACACGTCGCGTGAGAAAATTCGCTGAGCACACTTCGTCAGGTACTGACATCTGAGTTGCTCCCACTCGATTGGGAGAAATATCTTCTATACGTCTGAAGAAGGAATACAAGAATTCGGCAAGAAATGGAAAGGGGCTATTCGCGTTCGATAGTCAAGGGGATTGGTGGTTGAGCTGTTGTTAGCATTACCTGAAGAGGAAACGCTAGAGGTGGAAGATCCGAGGCAAAACATAAAGCCATAGAATAAAGGAAGAATACCTACAAGTGGAGTATCTTATTAAATACATGAAATGCCTGCTCTTGAACAAATTTGATATAAGAAGTAGTCTTGTATCAACTCTACTACCTGTCACCCGCCGATGGGCCCAGAGGTAAGCACTAGGAACAGGTTTCACACGCTAGTAGTTGGATTCACATATATGCCCCTGTTCGTACCCAAGCGAGACCTGGAGCAAAGAATACATTGCTGTGATCAAAACGATTACTTTTGACATAGTAGGTGCTTCCTTCATTACAATAATTCGCACTATCCAAGGTCCCAATCGTAACTTGTCAGCATTACAGCCATTTCAACGGTCGTTTTGGCACAAGACGCATGTCGAATCAGTGGTGCCATTAACTCAGCGACTTCTCAGGACTCACTGAGATTGGCGGGTAACGTATCAAGTTCTATGTATTATAATAGGAGCGGCGAGGCTCTCTCTCGCTATGGCTTCAATCTGTGCATTAATCACGAGTATATCTCGCATAATGATAGAGACCTACTCAATCTCGGCTTGCCCACTGAGCGAGCACATCAGATTACCGAATTTCTTTTTCTACTTTTGACACCAAAAGCATGCGCCCTATTGCCGTCTCAGGATATGAAATAATCGCAGAAAACACTCTTAAAGCCTATAAACAAGAATGCCCTAACCATGGTCCAACCTGTTAATGCGCGTGCAGAGTCAATTTGATACGAACACTCTGTATAGCTGCGACTACCGAGCAATTCAGTATTAGTAGAGCGCTTTTGCAAAACAGGGTTGACGTTGATATGCGCCACAGACGCTTCCTGCGCGCTATAGAGATTGCAGCAAAAAGTGGCGACTCAGATATTATCGAGCTTTTCTGGAAGCGAATTTGAATGCTAATGCCACAAAGACAGGTCTCCAGAGCGCTCTCCAGTTGACATCTTTTCACGGCCATACAGCTATGTACCTTATAGACTAACCTGAATCAGTGTACGATTCCCGATATAGATCTTGAATATCGGCAGACATAATCTAGTTACGCGAAAACGTTTCGCGGTCTGGCCGCCATGATAGTGGGGGCACAAAGGCTCAGGAGCAAAGCGAAACGCATAGTTATTGTGACAGATGGAAAGGCTCAGAGACTTTGAATGAAAGGATTGCCAAACCGGCTGAAAGAGGGTAAGGTCGTACACAGTAATATTGTTGTCTCAGCTCAATGCCACAACTTCATTGAAAGTTCCAATAGCGGCCGTATTCCTGTTCAATTCTCTCTTACTGGCTATTTCGGGATCGGCAATAGTGGTAGGTCTAGTATTGCATTTGGACATGAACATCTGCGGTATTGAAAAGAATACTCGGTCACTGTTGTCGTAATCCAGTCTAGTCTGTTGTACTCTTTCTCCGCTCTGTCCCTAATTGTCACCAAGATAGACATATACCTCATCGAACTTGATAGTGAAGATCAGAGCCGGATCTGTGAGGAACGACGCTATGACGGCGAAATCACGGCTAGCCAAGCGAGGCTGAAAGAAAAATGAGCCATTCCACTCTCGCAAGGCGAATGAAATGAGAAAAGAAATCGTGATTGGCGTCAGGTAAAGGGGCTGAGCTGGGTAATACCTATTGTATCGGTAGGCTTTGTTCTGATCTTTTTAAGCGGCCAGGTGGATGACAGTAAAATCGGCGACCAGACGACTCCTTGAGATCGTAACGGCTACATCCATGGGAGACAGTCAGCCTTTGAAGATCTTTGCTATGAACCGCAGGACCCTAGCTTGACCAGGTTATTTTAAGGGCGACTTTCTATGGTTTTCCATATTAACCAGGAATATGTAAATTAAAAATACTCCGTTGTATGTCGTAATTGGGAATTCGCTCTACTAATAAAGTGCGGGACCCCGGCTGGGCAGTGACGACAATTGAAGTCGAAAACAACTCCTTTGCCAAGCCGAAGCGCGATTCGATATAGACCACATTGACGACAACCTTCTTGTATTCCATAAAGAACACTGCTTTTCATTTCATACTCTTTTTTCACTCGATTCATAGCTACCAGGGGTACCACCACGTATAATAATACCCTCTACTCACCGCGTGACTATATCATCACCTGAAATGAACATATGCCGGGAGTCACAGGACCTCTATGCAGACTTACAGCTGCCACCGACAGCAGATACAGAGAGTATCAAAAAGAATTTCAGAGACCTTGGTACAACGGCGTGGTTTCATTTCGCTCCACAATCGCTTACCTGAAATACAGCTTTACGCGTTCATCCAGATCATAACTCAAAAGACGAAAAGGCCAATGAAAAGTTTTGCGCAATCAAAAAGGCATACGATATCCTTTCTGATCCTGGCAAAAAGGCTGAATATGACGCATCGCGACGCCATAGGAGATATCAAGGTCCTTCATGTCATGAGGATAATCCGTGGTCGAAAGTGACTCCTCAGCAACCCAATCAAGCAAAAGCTCGACCTACACCATGGCGCGCACAAGACCAACGATTTTCCGCGGGTGTTCCCAACTCAAAGCAGTATACCAAATCCAAAGCTGAAGCTGCTCAACCACGCAATGGTGCATCGGCCACAACGACGGGGGGGAAGCGCCGTACCCCTCACCCTCCTCCACCACCTACAGCGTCTGCTAGACACCGTAAGGAAGCCTCTTTTGGCTCGAGAAGGAATGGCTTCCATCCTTGGGCGACTCAGAAGGATGAAGCACCCGCAACAAGCAGCAATTATAGCTCGAGGCCCCGACCCGTTCCCCAGGGGCCAACCTCGACTGCGACGACTGATCCACCTGTTACCGAGAGTCCCCAGGCCATGAACAAAGATAACACTCCTACTCCGACTTCAACGCCGCCACCTCGGCCACGTGAGTTTCCGTGCCCGCAGCCGGCACAGACTACGGCTTCTCCTCATCCTGTTGAGCCTCCGAAACGATCTGAACAACCCGCAGAATCAAAACAGTCTACCGGCACGATACCTATGCCACCTGCCCCTCAAGATACCAATGATGAGTCCACCAGGGCTGAGTTGCAGTCAGACAACGTAGAAACTCCCAATACTAATCAAAATAGACCAGTCAATCCGAAAACACCTTTCGACTCGGATAAAGAGGGGTCTGGGGGTGGTAGGGAGTTTCCAACACCACCTACCGCTCCTCAAATTCCCGCCTCCATCGATGGGGTACAGCCAAGCGAGATTGATAAGGACACTTATTTAGAAGATTTTAAAACCTACTTGAAGGAATGGAACTTGTTCAAAAACCAAATTATCGGCCATTTTCTTGCGCGGAAAGGAACTATTACCAACCTACAAAATTCAGGGAGTGGCGATATACAACAATACTCCGACTGGCTTGTACAGGATGCTGAAATACGTGGTCTATTCATAGCAGCAGTCGAAGAGCACGAAATACAGTTCAGACAGTTCAGACAGTTCATGATTTTGTTTCAAATGTAGAAATTCATTTTGTGTATGCTCTCTCATCCTCAAACACTGGACATCGAGACAAATAAGTGCTGATTGCCAGAAACGGAGATTCCAGGTAAGCGCCAACTACTACTATGATAGGCGATCTTGGGTTTGGAGGGTAGAAGGTACCATGTGAAGATATGTCGCGTGGTACGAGCAATTGATTCCACTACCGTGACTTTCATCACTATTTGTACTAGGGCGATTTTTATCACCGCCATTTCTCTACTACTGAGATTGGAGGCTTATTGGCTTTGGCAGTTGAGTCTTTAGAGATAATTTGATGGTTTTTGTAGAATAATACCGCCATTATGGAGATCAACCAGGCATTATGCTTTTAAGTTAATGACCTATTCTATTTGTCCTTATATGAAGGAGATCATGTAAGCCTTTATTACAAATAGAGAACAGATATTTGCACCACTCAGCATTGTGATTAGAGTCGCTGCATATGCCTATCTTCAATTAAATTGAGTTTCATGCTGCGCAATAGTTCTCTGATTTTTGATCTGTGTCTCTGCTAATAGCTATGTGCCTCTGCCAATTACAATCCAACTACAGCAGGGTATGAAGTGTCATTTCAAAGACAGTCTATTATCTTGTTCCTTCTAGTCATTGTTCCCACTTTGCTTGTTCTTCTTTCCCAAGCGGTAGTCAACTAGCCCCAGGTTAGCCAGATAGCGGACGAGCCAGAGAAGATGCCACAATGTCACGCAATGTTAATCCTTGAATTCAAGACCTAAGTACATAGTTGGGTTAATCCAGATTTACAGTTTCTGAATGATACTGTAAATATTTACTATTTACGGATTTGGTTTGCAGTATGATCTACATATTATGTAAGTAAAATCATGAAAAAGAAAAAAAAAGCCTTGGAGTAAGTAGGTGTTGTACTAGCTATGAATATACAAATATATTGAGAGATTGAATAGGAGCTGGTAGGAGTATAATTATATATAAGGTAGCAATATAGATAGCCTAGCTATCCTGTCTATTGTTGTTGACTCTGCGAATTTCGCTGCAAGTTCTAGCCGCTTTAGACAGCATTAGTGTGCCATAGGTTTAAGCACTCATTCTGAGAACCTCGACTATCGTTAGCTCTACCTATCAATTCAGCATCTGCTCAATTAACGGCCTTCGGGCGGCTGGGCTAGGACTTCTACAGCTTCTTCCGTGTTGAGTGTCCTGAGAAGAACAAGACTCACATTGGAATGGTTCGGAAGTCTTAGGGTCAAAGGGAATACGTCTCACTATCTTCACTTCTCAACTTGCTGGAGCAACAGATACACGAGCAATGCCATAACCCATGCACAAAATCGACACCGGCAACTTATCCAGGCTAGTGAGACGTCTCGAAACTTACAGCAATCGACGCAGCCGTCCATAGACTCATATATAGCACTCTAGCCATCCGACAGTGCTCTTCGGAATGTCCTTAATGCTCAACGGTATATTCAGGCAATCGTGGGACTCCTCGCGCGGCGCCGGGTTCCATTTTCTTCAGTTACTTCGTATGTGATGAAGGGTCTTGCCCTGACGTGCAATCTTGCCCTTCACAACTGCCTGATTACGTCTTGTGATCAAGCTATGAAGGCCATCAATGCCAAATATGTGCTATATGCTTACCAGCTTAAAGATCTCGTTCAGGGTTCTCAATCGACGATCCACATCTCAACTGGCCTATAGACGTCATCCAGTCACATAACGCTGTAACTAGCTACTTAGCTGGCTGGCTACAAGCGGCCAATTAGAAGTTGAAGAGGGAAAGTTGTAGATTAGAGGTGTTCTCTGGGTATTTAGCTGCAAGCATTCGGGGCGCCAGCAAGTCAGAGGTAAACTAATTCTTTTTTTTTTCTTTTCAGAAAGAAAAAAAGAAAAAGGGAAGCCGGGTGGTTCGCTGCAGAGAAAAACATATATGAATTGCTTGTAGCTTTAGCTATGCCGGAGTCTTTCTGGCTGTCTAGCGTGTTAGAAAGGAGTGAGCCACGTGAAGTCGTTAAAGTTACTGACAACCCCAAGTACACCTATATAATCTCCCCATGTCTCTGCTAGGTTAGTATTTGCCACTTTAGACGATAGACTCAATGTGTTTACTACAATATACCTCAAGGCCTTGGAGATATAATACTTTATTAAATATATAAGATATTCTATCTTATAAATACCATGCAGCCTCTGCCCTAGAGATCAAAGGCCTAACAAGTACTTATTGTAAGAGATGTCCTTCTTTGAAAGCATTTCTTTAAACTCCTGGAACCGCAAGGACCCCAAGATCCTCAAGCGTATCTACTGGATTTTGCTATCTAAGCGTCATGATGAGATACATTCCATACATTCATTGTGCTGCCTTGACAGCACCCTCCTTCTCTCTCAGAGCATCCGCCCTTTCAGTATCAAGCTGTCCGACTCTCTCAGTAACAACCGCAATCCCATAATCGGTCTCGTATAGTCTAGCGATGTTCTTCTCGAGCTGGCTTTTGACGATGCCGTATACCTCCTGGTGCTCGCGAATAGTCTGTTTCCGCTTGTTGATCAGGCTGCGGATCTCAGCATCCTCAGGGTCCTTTTGGTGAGCTTCCTCGAGACGTCTGAGCGTCGTGTTCTCGTTGGCTATGGATTTCTCAACGTCTTTGAGAGCGCCCTGGACTCTCTTTTGGAAATTTGTGTAGTGATTCTTTTTACGGACAAGGCTGCACTGAACGTCAGAGAGCCTGCGATGCTCGTCGTCGATGTCGGGCCAACAGTTCTTCAAACCTCTGCGCGAATGGCTTTATGGTATTGGAAGCATTTTTCAACCTTTCTTCGATCTCGTCTCCAGAGGGCTGCAGATGGTTAGGTTCATTGTAGGAAAAGTTAGAAGGGAAGGTTCTCACCAAGCCTCCGTCCCAATTGATTGCTCCAGGCACTTGAGACAGTTGTGGTAGAGCATTGGATGTTCTTTGCCTCTTTGCTCCAGATGGTGAGGTGGTCGTTGGGGTGTTATTCACATATGCTACTGTATACAGTGAGCGAAAGAGATGATGCAGGAGACAGCACTAGGGAAAGGATATCAAAAGTCCACCTCCACATGCAATCAGATAGTGACATGTTCAATGGACCGGTGAGTTGGGAAGCTCGAGTGGCAATTGTTCTGACGATCACTGCAATGATAGACTACGGGACTACCCAAGTCTAAGTGATGGATAGTAACTGTTAAGAAAACACCTCGGATTTCATAATCATAGCTTACATATGTCTGCAGACAATTTGAGTGATGTTTTAAAAATAAGCTTTGAAGGTAAAAAGTGGGGTGCCTCGCTCGCTTGTCTGTCTCGCTTGCTTATCGTATACGCTAATGAGAATTTGCGAACTTTATGAACTTATAAAACTTATATTACCTTGAACTTGAGCGTAATTAAAGCTTTTGAAGTTAGCGGGAATTTCACTGTTGATGCTATTGTAGCTGTTGCAAGCGGCTGTGGCTGGCAGAGAGCTCTGATTGGCCAAGGTACACGTTGGCCTTAGTCACCGCCGCGCTGATAAGATAACGCGCTCCGCCCTCATCATTCAATCCAAACCTAAACACACGATCACCATCATCACAGCGCAGCGCATCGCTTTCCCACGCGCGTGCACTCCAAGCATGGACGATACGCATCATCCATCACCCGAATCATCACCAAAGGCGCCTCTTTCGCATCCCGTCAAGTACCAACGAAGGATCACCCCGCCCGAGCGCAAGTCTCTGCCTTCGCCTCCAGCCTCTGACGAACGCAAACGGGCCTCGACCGCTACCGCTGATGAACTACCCCAAGGGCTTGTCGAGTTCAAGCGCAAGTGTAGGACTGGCGACTACTCGCCGCTGACGAATTTTCACCTTAGCAAGGCTGATTACACCCGCCTTCACGACGAGATCCAGGCTACCTTTCGACGCTTCGATTACAACCCTCGACGTCAACTTATCAGCTTTCGCATGCCTTCCGCGCTCCACGACTTATTCATTTCATTCTTTGGAAGCGCTATCTTGAATAAAATTCGCGAAATCGGACGCCAGAACCGACAAGCTCGCGCCTTCACCGAGAGCATCGACAATGCTTTGTCATCTCGTGTTCTTCTGAACGATGGCGATGACAAATGGGAACAACAACCGGATGCGCAGCTCGAGCATCACGAAGCCCGATACCCTGGCTTAGTTGTCGAGGTTGCATTGACTCAAGACGCGAAGGAGTTGCGACGGATTGCCAAACGGTACATCTATTATACCGATGGACAGATCAAAGTGGTTCTTGGCATTGATCTCAATGAAGACAAAGAGTCCACCATATCAGCGTGGAAGCCCACGTTCAGCCCAGCACAAAATGGTGATGGAGTTGACATGGACATTGAGCAAGTTGTTCAGTCACAGGTATATCTTGTGTTCTTTCGGCTTCATACGTGAAAGGAACAAGCTGACTGATTCAGCCTTTTCGAGACGCCAACAAGAACCCTGTAACTGGGTCCTTGACACTACACCTTCACGACTTTGCGCCTGACAATCTATGTCAAGGCTGTCCCAACACTGCCTTCTTAATCTCATACCGCGACATGTCAGACATGATGGCTAAGGCCGAACGGCGCAAACTGCTACGAGAACAAAAGGAGGTGCCGGAGCCCTCAATCCGCGTTGTTAATAAGCGACGCTATTCAGAAAGCTCAGAGGACCGGATGGCGGAAGACGATGAGAATCGATACTCCGATGAGGCAGACGATGCAAATGACAAGGAGGATCGTGTCGACGGAGCTTACAAGCCCCCCAAGAATCTTGAAAACATGACTTTTGAGCCTCGCAAGAAGCGTGCTCAAGAGGCGAGCCGGGGCGATTGTTCTTGATTTTTTGGATTGCACAGGTGTTCTGGACAGATCATGAGTTGTAGATGATTAGCAAGGGAGTTGGATGATACCCTACCCAAGAATTATCAGCAGAAACGTTGCGTTTCCTGTTTTTGACCGCTCACCGTCTAGTATCTTCGCCCCATATTTTCCTCGATGGAAACGCACTTGCAATTAGAAAACCTAAAGCACGAAACACGTCGCGCTTCCGTCGGTTAACCCTTGTCTAGTTCAACAGTCTGACTACAGACCTAAACAATATTCATCACCATCGTCTACTGAAACTCACGTATTTATCATCTCCGTATAGTATCTACTCCATCTCCGCCATTCCATCCCGTCTATCATATTTACATATACTTAGTCATACTGGCCAGCTCCTCTATTAATAGGCAACATAGCCATCCTACTTCGCTCCCGGCCAAGCTGCAGAAGCTCAAAAGGCTCAGCCTTTATTCCAATTTGCCGGAAGCAGCTATTATATGTACTAAATACGGTTTTGCTTTGAGTCCTAAACGTGCATCGGGGCATCTGGGCAAAAAGCACGGCATTGCTAGATCTGCTCGGCATGGCCTTAAGCCCCTCCTATCCTCGTTGAACCTCCTAAATCCAGACACCTTGGCCCCCAAACCTAATGGATCACGGCCTCACCCGTACTTTACATTACAGAAGGGATCTTCATGTAGGCACTGCATCATGGTGTCGTTGTATTGCGATGTGTAATCAAGCGTCAGTCAGAAACTCAAACCTACCCCCGGCTAGTGACTTTAGTATATTCAACTCTACTCCCGGTCAAAAATGAATTCTACCCCATGCGATGTGGGGCAAATCAATTAATTCTACGAGAGTTGATTTTGGACTGTAAGACCAGGTGCAAAAGAGCGATTGTAGTCGCTGAGATCGATGGATGAAAATCGGTCGTAGATAGACACATATGTGAGAATAAACAGGGGTAGGGGACAGTTTGGGGCACACGACAATTAAGAATAGGAGAGTAGGGGGTGGGATCGATTGGCCATCATCACCAACTGTTGTCCGTTTGTTGACCGTTTGGATAGCGCCCTTGCTGTTCGCCAAGTCGTATTTGAGCGTGACGTTAGTCGGCAGGTTAGGACTGCTGTACTGAGTGCACGACCCCTTGCCACCATCTTCCGGCATACAGGTATGCTTCCACACCCAGCTCATGCACTTATTGGGTTCCTCTAGGCACTTGGCGGCGCAGTCGCAAGCTGTCTTGAAGCCGTCCTTGAAGAAGAAGTGTTGCTCTGTGACGACGCCTGTCATGTCGATACCCTGGTAGTACCGGACGCAGCCGCCCTCACGATTGGGCGCCTGAAGGTTGGGGAAGCGGTCCTTGGTGATCTTGCCCTTGCAGATCGCCCAGTCCGAGTAGCGGTCAAAGTTTGGGAAGATATCGCCGTCTGAGTCGCGATGGCCACAGGAGCTGAGGGGAGTCGCCAAGGTGGAGGAGGCAAGGAGGACAGCGGTGGTAAAATACAAAGAGTATGCAGAGGTGATTCGGGGTTATCCAGAATCATCGACGCATCTTCCTCTGAGTACTACCCTATACCCAACGACGCCACACGCTCTCGTTAACTCCAACTTGTTAGTCAGGCAGAGCGGCGGCTAGACTGGAGGCTAGGCGTTCTCAAGGTCTACTTACCCGCTACACCAGCAGATACCAATAGATCAGTATCAGCTGCTTTCAAAGAGTATCTAAGCTTCACTTATTCCCTCTTTGAACCCCCCGCAACCCAGTGGGCGAAACCCATTAGCAAGAAAAGTAGAAGTTGTAAATCCAGGTGCTATATGCGGTTATTGCTTCATGTAAGAGATTGACGAAATGCAATCAGCTCACAAAGTTCAATTCTACACCTTATCAAGCGGGGTAAGACAATCAATTTTATGAATTACAACAAGCGAGAAATCGGTAGGAAGCTCACCGTTTATAGGCCTGGTGATACCTGCAATGGTCTACGTAGACGCTTAAACCTTGCTAAGCGATGCCTCATTTACATCACCAATGGGCGTTGAGCCCACGATGGTTTCCGAATGCGTAAACTTGTCTGATCCACTTACCTTGCACGTTAGCTACTTTTAGTAGAATTTTATTTGTGTGTTGAATATTCAGGCTTATGGAGTCAGAATTACCCGTTAGTACGAACATTCTCCTCGAAATATTGCATAAAAAGAATTCATGCTTGTTACCCTACAGTTTACTCACTCATTGGTAACCCTGTCCGCTAGGGATCAGCGAAGAAATACAAGGCCGTCAAGCACCCAGTCCGTCACCAGTTAGAGACAAGCGCGTTCCGTAAAAGCGGTTGGTTGATGTCAGGGGTTGAAGTTCGGCTGTTAAGGACGTCCCAACGCGACCTGAGGGAAGTTAACGTTAAGGTCATCGTGCCTGTCGGCCACCAGGTAATCAAATGCATACGTATCTGTAGATCGGATCAGACCGTGAAAATTGATCAAAGTTCGTACACTGCTAAGACCTCATGAAATCAAAGTAACAAAGTTGCCGCGGCGCGCTGTCCTGCAGGTTTCGGAACAAACACGTCACTTAAGGCAAAGGGGGGTTGTACCCAAGTTTGGAATATCCATCTACATCAACATCACCACGAATGATCAGCTACTTGCAAGGCCTTTCTATTGAGATCTAGAAAGTGTCTAAGTTTAACGTCCCCAGTCGATTGTCATTTGATGGCGTCACTCTCACGGGCTCCTTCCCTCCCCAAGTTAGCGACATATTCTTTCCAGGTTTCTTACTTCCATCCTCCCGAGGCCGTGTCACTTCCTAAGAGATCGTCTTCTCTAATACTTACTAATGAACGCGAGAGCGAACTGTTCGTGAGTTACAAGTGCCACAGTAGAAGCTAGACTCTAGGAGTGTCTAAGGCTTTGTTACGTTAGTGTCTAGATAGAAGTTTTCAGTAGTTAGTACAGCGAATGATTAAAGCCTTTGTTATTGCTATTTAGAGCGGACCTGAATATAAGATTTCTTTAAGTTAAAAGCCGTAAAATGATTCACTGGAGAGTTCTGAGGCTACAGTTGACCCTATAGCTCGGTGTTAACGGCAGTAAGTTATAACTATAAATCCTGAGGGTCTGGATTCTGTTAATGAAGTATGTCCGTGTCCGAACCTGAACATCCTTCTATACTCGTGTTGACACTTCAATAAGGCTTTTCACCGATACTATATGAATATTAGCGAGTATAGCATGAAATTTCGTTGCTGAGGGACTTGCATATTGCCAGGCTTCTGGTAGCGGGCGACGACCCAGGAGGTGCCGCTGCTGTCCTTGGAAACACCCATGCCGACTTTGGTGGTGTATTTCCAGACGCACTGGGTGTAATGGCCAAAGCTCATGTAGTTAGAGCCCGAGATGGCCTCACCGTTGTACTGGCTGTCCTCGGCGAGGAAGGCCTTGACGGCAGCAGAGTAAGGACTATCAGAAGTGCCCATGTACAGGTTCTCACCATCGTCACTTTGGGAATGCTTGAGCAAGCCTTTCGAAGCGAGGTGGTCGGCCCACTCTTGGGCACCAGAGGCAAGAGTGTCGTCCCAAGACAGAGGGTCATTGCCAACGGCCTTACGGGCCTCGTTGTGGAGGTGAATGGCCTTTTCCTGATCGGTGGAGAGACCATAGCTGGGACCAAAGTTGGAACTAGAATCCTGGTTAGGGGCGTGCTTGGGTTCCTTGACGAACTGGGAAGTGGCAGGCTGGGCGTAGACGGGAGTGGGAATGTACTGCTTGAAGCCGGATTTCTGAGGCTGAGGGACGCAGGTGGTCTGCGGAGAGCTGCCTTCACCGACAACGTAGTGAGTAACGTACTCGAACTTGGTAACGACCTTAGAATTCTTGTTGCCATTTTGCCAGTTGCCGTTGTGGGGAGCGGCCACGGCACCGGCGGCCATCAGGGAAACGATGTAGCTTGAGAAACGCATCTTATCGGAGAGTTGTTGTTATTAATGGCAGCATGAACTTGGATTAACGGATCTAGGTTCTCAAGAAGCACTCGTATTAATAAGTGGAAGATTATTGATTGAATATTTGAAAGATGAATGAGAGGTTTGTAGAGCAAGGAGCGACAGGACTGATGGAATCTCAACAGGAAAGAAGAAAGAGGATAGGGCACAAAATCAGACTTATCCCTAGTCGCCCTAATGCCACTTCGCCTTGAAAGGATTCTAAAGCACTTTTTAGGGAACGCATGAAGTTAGTTACAAGAAATTTCGCCTGTTTACTTTAGACTTGTGATGCTCTGGACCAAACCAACGCCACTTCCATACTCATCGGGAACGACATATACAACTATTTGCAGATTTAGATTAAATAGTATTCTTTTCTGTTCTTCTCCGTACCTGCTAAAGTCGGCAATTGCTGGCACTTTATTAGAAACTAATCAAGAAAACTTCAATACTTCAATCACATGTACTAACCCTTTTAGCATACCCTAGACCAGTAGCTATAAGGAGCCCATGGTCTTAGCAACAACTCTCCCCTGTAAAAATTCTTTCTTGGCACGCACTGTTAGTGCCGTGTTAGGAGCGGGATTTTCTGCAGGCCACGCGACCACACAAAACTGCGGGGATGCTATCGGCTCCCTAACAGCAGTTTTCAGAGAAGGAATTTTGGAGAGTTCGCCTTCTCTGACAACACCTTTGTCGGATCTAATGGCGGCACCTCAGAACCAGAACGCCTTAGATATCGGAGGACGATGCCCATGGCATCGGTAGCGACATCCTCCCGATCAACGACGCCGATTGCGATGGGTTTTTCTCCTTTGAAGGCAAGCCGCACCGTCGGCCTCTGATTCCTTCCCGAGGTTTTTCCCTGCCGCCGCGACAGTCGACTACGAGCTACAACTTGGTTACTGGAGATTGTGGACTGCGTCGGCAGATGTAGTGATGCGCGAGAGAATTCTGGTCGGTGGAAAAAGTTCGACAATAGATTGCCCCCGAACCCGCTGACGGGTGACGGGCTTGAGAAATACAGCACCTTTTGTGCCATTGGTATGCTGGATGGTGAAGGAAGCGGGGTTTCCCTGTACCTAGCTAGCTCAGCACGTCTTTTGCTCCAGTAGGAGATCTGGCTTCGTTACAGCCACCCAGACGAAAAATATACAAACAAACAAACAAAACAAACAAACATGGTCTTAGCAATACTCGCTCGCATATATATAGATTGCGCTTCTAAGACATTTTGCTTGATATAGAAATATCCAAATTTTGGTATAAGTTAAGCATTACTAACCAGGGGCTTTTCAGTTATTTTAAAATCTTCTAGGCTAGCTTGGCCGGTCTCTGAATCTTCATAAGTCAGGGCATTACTTGTGCCTTTTTCTTTTGGAAAACCACGTGCGTTTTGCTATAAGATACAGCTGAAGCACAGGCTACCCTTGTTTTTCTTTTTATCATTCTGAGTTAAAAAAAGCTCTTTATTCACATTCCCCAGGATGAGCGTTCAACGCTTTGGGAAATTCTATTTCAAATTAGAGGGGAATCGTGCAAATAATGCCCGCCAAAACTTTGGGCAACCACACATCAAAGACACATATCAAACTCTAAATTCCAACCCCGATGACATCGAAGAAGTCTCAATAACAGACAAGTCAAAGCGTAGGGAACGCCCATCTGCTCTTAATGCAACTGATATATCTCATCACTCACCCAAGAAGACCTGCAACATATTAGGAACGGATGACTCGGTTCAACGTGTCCTGAGGGGAGACGCGACGAGCAAGACGAATGGACGGATTGCTGCAAGGGGGATAAGTCGCGATGAGCCCGTTGAGCTAATTGCCTCATCGACAAGCATCGACGCCACGACGTATCAGCCCAGGCATGAAGAAAGCAACACCAGCTTCCAGCAAATCAACGAACCTGACACGGCTATAGTATCGACTATACCTCGAGAGGAAGGCAGAGGGGATGCCACTCAGCCCGGTTTAACTCATATCGTCAAACTGGCTCTATCCTTAGGAACCATCGAACAATTGATGGAAAGGCTGGAGGACGCAGAGAGCCTTGCTAAGGCAACAGAAACAAAGATTTTTGAAGCTAAACTTGTAGAAAGTAACGTCAAAGTGAAAGAGGAGACTGTGGAAAGTATATTCGATACTGTTCTGAGCTCTATCCAACAGCTTCGAGTCGATGGTTACCAGGCAGATTCGCGTGGACGAAGAAGCCAGGCAAAGTTCAAGGCCTGGCGGTCAAAGGTAAAGGAAGAAGCTATAAACCTGGTCTTGCAAGAGAAGCACGAAGAGCAAGAAGCTTCACGACGGTCTATGGAAAGATGTAAGCAGAAAATGAAACTCTTAGTAGATGAACGAGAGAGGAGAGAGCGTCAAGTAGCAGTCCTTCGATGGTGCCTTGTTATCAGACAACTTCTCAACGACCTCGAAAAAGGGGTGTTTGGAACTGAAGTTGAGTTTCTGCTTAATACGTAAGAGAATACATTGTCTACTGAAATTGAAAGATTTACAGCTACGCAATATCCAGTAATGCTACAAATAACCCAAAATAAAATACATTCCAGGTGATGAAATTCTGTTTACCAATAGTCACTTTTGCTTTACTGTGATAAGCTGGATTGCTATGCTGTTGTGCTGACTACATACAAATATGTCGTATAAAGATGGGAAAGTGAATATCCAGGTAACAGACCTCGGGGTCAGAGCGAAGAAAAATAGTTGTCATATAGAGGTAAGTAAACCGCTTTGTAGATATCTGGCTCGTCCGAGAGCCAGCTGCCGGGACACACTTTCCACCGGCCTTACAGTAGGACTATTCAAAGATGGCGATGGGGGGTGACATACACTAAATAACTTTTAAGCAGGAGCTTGCCAGACAGGATATCCATTGTCACGATAGTTGTAGCGGATATTCTCGGCGTAACTGATTTTCTCTGTTAGAATAACTGGATGCATGGTAATCTCAAACCCGTAAACGTTGGTATTCTCACGTGGAATTCCCATTCCAAACCTATTGTAGTGTTTATCTAGACGCCATTTTTCTCGGCCTGGAACGGGTGGCACAGTCGGGTGGATAGCTTCCGAGCGAGAGATGACGGGATATAAGGACTTAACTGATGCTAAAGCTTACTGGTAGGTTCATCGAAAGAAAGGAGTACATCATGAGGGTTAGGACCGAGGCTGGAAAGACTATACGCATGATTTCTCTTTGTAACCAGCATTTAGCCACAAGGCCGGCTGGATTGCATAGCATATATTGCGGGAAAAGCCCTTGCCTGAGTTTTTCGGTTCCTTCAGGAGGCTCGGTCAAACATGATCCCTTTAGGAATTGGAGCGCATTTGCGCTTCACTCAATCTGTACCGAATAAGGACATATAGTGGCGATGATGGGATAATAATTACCAACTACAACCAAAAATGCTTTATATGAGATCGCGGCGAGACACTGGGCCAGTATTGCCAGGTACAGCGATAGCGAGTACTGATAACATCAAGTAGATAAATCATTTCGCCACCGGGGCCGGAAATTATAAGTACATGAGCAATTCCCCCCAGCCGCCTCCTCCACTTGGTGTTTTGCGTGTCTCTCTTGATCTACACGTGATTGAAAATGGGGTGATAGTTGCCACGAAGAAGGACATCGTACAGAGTGGCTGAAATATATGGAAGGTGGATTCTTTTTAAGCTGTCAATTTGGTCAATGGCAGATCAGAAAGTCAAACTCAAATTCAATCAATGCATAGTTGGAACGAGCTTCGCAGCGGCCCGCCAACCTTTCCGCTGATGAGGGTCTGATCACAAAATCAGCTCATCTACAGCCGGCGGCCATCCTCTCAGATTCAGACATTGAATACTATACGGTTTATTCAGAGCAGTATTCCGAAACGGGGCTAAATCTGCAGTCGGTGTCAAATGACGAGAATCCTACATAACATACTATAACAATATCGCAGCTTTAAGAGTATAGTGCTAAGGATTTAAACACACAATAATCTATTTATTTAGTACAAGGTTGAGAATTGCTGCCAGTCTCTCACACTCAAACATCTGCTCTGCCGTCATAGAAACCCCGAAGCATACCTGACGAGGCTCCAAGATGTAATCAACCAGGTGTTTGGTCGCTAGTACGTCACCTTCCATATGGCCATAGCCGTGGCCAAGTTATCTGGGTCGGTGAAGTCATTACAATAAAAGATGAGATTCTCGGCCATAATGGGTATGCCTGTGTTGCTGCTGTGTAGAAGCTGACTATTTGTGATAACGGCCCTCATCCGTATATCGACGAGGCGGTCAAGAGTATGAATTCTAGACACTGAACCCTTTAGAAGACATCTTCTTCCTTCTACTCCGATCAACGGCGTGCTAACTCAGGCGAGTAAACGTTGTGGCATAAGCTTCGAGATAACTGTTGCAGATAAAGGTTCTCTTCGGTCAGAAGCTGATTGTTTAGGCATCTCATCTCCGGAAGCATCTTCCACCAGCAAAAGCGTGGATCCGAGAAAGGGTCGTTCAAAATGTATAACAGCAAGGTCCGTATTGCGCGTCTAACCTGCCACGCACTGAGTTTCGTTCGCGAGACCAAATATATCATCCTAGCATCATGCTCTGTGAACAAGTCCTTGTAGCCGTCTGGCTTAGCGCTCTGAACGACATATAGGGCTAATTGATAACATATCCCGGCCATCACATTGGGATCATACCAGGCAGCATCATGTTGTGTCATCGCAATCCGAATACAACTTTCTGCTACGACTTCAACGAGAGCTTCGTTTGACGTGCTTGCTCTTTTGCGAGCATATTCTTGATTAGAATGGTGATTCTCGTATTGCTCATTGGTCTCGTTGCCACTAATTACGGCCTCTGGTCTCATTCTTCGCTCGTGAATAAAATGTTGTAGAAATGGCAGAGGCCCTGGAACACCCAAATTCCAATCGATCACCTGTAAGAATATCCTTTCAATTATCGCGAGTCGCCTCTTTTGCCGTTTCGTAAAGTCATGAATTTGAAGAATCTCAGCTATAACGGTCATCCCTACCTGGATATTCTGATTTTCCTCATACTTGGAAGCAACCATGAGCGCTGTGCCGGCTAGCAATGACAACGCTCTCCACTGTGTCGCTCCGTGGGCAATCATGTCCCTCTGCCAGGTCGCTATCGCTATAATGCAGCCATCGGTCTCTGCGTCGAACTGGCCTAGAAGGTGGGCAGCTACTATCACAGTAGATGGGCCTTTCCTTGACGCAAAAACGTCTATTAGATTAACTGCAAGCACGCAGGTCTCTAGCTTAAACGAAAACGAAGTATTGAATATGGTCTGCACGAGGGGCTTTCGCCATCGGAGATAGTTTGGGTATAACACTAGAGGCTGGCGGTAGTTTCAGGTGAGCCACAAGTCATAATCGAATGGAAGGATGACGGGGTTTTACCTCTTTATCTCTAGCCATAAGGAATGAATAAATATCTTCTGCATATTCATGCGTACTGGCGACGCGGTTCATGGAATCACTAGCACGGTGGTTATCAATGTTTGTCATGATTCGGCTCTAACGCTAGGTGCAAGTGAGAGCAAGGACGAAGAAGAGCTAAGAAACGGAGAAAAGCATATTAATATCCTGATAGCCGTTACGTCTGAGCTATAATTATGCCCCGGGTGGTCGAGCAACTATCGGCTTGCCGTAGAATGAATTTGTGAAATTGGTTGTAAACTTTATGTTCGCTTGGTGCTTTGCTGATTTTTGAGATCATGGTGTAATTTATACGCTTGCCACCCGCATCTCTCTGATACTTCCGCAGCAAGTGCTATTCTCGGGCCCGACTGCTTATCTCGAATCAAAAAGGCGGGCGCAAGCCGCGTAGCCCCTTGACAAATGCAAGTTAATCCAAAGTATAGTGCCGTATGGCCATCGAAAGCCGTATACCTGCGTGGGCTACCTTCGTGTTTTTGCGTCCTGTAATGGTTACTTTACTCCAAGGTAGAATGAGAGACTTTCTCTTGGCGCCTCGGTGCACACCAGCATCTCAGTCCCGTGTGCTGTTCATGTTCGACATCGACAGAGAACGCCTCTGACTGTCTCTGTGGCCCGCCTACATGCGCCCTCCTCGAACCAAGACATGCATCTCGATGATCCGGCCGACTCCGAGCACTCAGCCCCGCGCCTAACAGGCCACCATGGTGGGTATCACCCATATTCTCCATACTAGATCTCCTTTCGCCGTTTCTAAATTACTCCTGCATCGCCCGCTCTCGTTCCCACTCGTTCTGCCCAAATTGCCACCCTGAATACTGGCGAACCTTGTACTCTATTCAATGTGACTTCTAAGCTGGGGTGAAGGGTTGGAGCTCAAAGACATTCAGGTGCCCAGCCCTTTGATTCACAGACACTGTGCATCTCACTTCCTGTTGTGGCGGAACTAGTGTCATTTGGAACGATTTTCACACATCTTATGTCTCCACATTGATGACCTTTAGGCGTGGATGCTGACAGACATACGCAGGACGAATGACCACGGCATTATGCTACATTAGTACTCCAACATTCGTCGGCTGCCAAAAGACTGGTTCAAGTCATCATGAATGGCAAAACTGTCAGCCTTGCCATGATGAAGAGTTATGTGGCCGATACAACTGTGATGGACAGGATCATCTAGGATGCCATTCCACATAGTAAATCGGCGCGAGAAGGCTCGTTCCAAGAAAGCTTGAGCCGTGGCTTCAGAAGGAGGTGGCGGATGATATATCGTAGCAGGCTGGCGTGAATTTACTAGCAGAAAGCAAGGAGCTTTGTAGTGCTATGCATGGATCAGAGCTAAACTCCCAAGCAGTCACAGAACAATCTCTAAGCAGATTACGCCATGCCTCAAGTGGAGATATTAGAGAGTATACCTTGCTCCAGAGACATCTGGTGAAATGGCGCAAACAGCGAAGGCTCCAGGGCGCGAGAGCTAGCGAAAGACTCTTTCGTAGACTAATAATAGCCCAAGAGATTCTGAACTCGATCGCGCGGAGGTGGTGTACCATATGCATATCCTATAGGTCCAGTACCATTTGTACCCACGACCATCGTCTTCAACGTGAGTAGCTTTGGGAAACTGTCTATTTTGGGTGCAAAGGATTGCATGGTGAAAGAAAAAGTGAGCGGATACACCCCCTTCACACTGCGCCAATGCAGACCAAATCACGCAGCCCGGTTTCTAACCCCTCCAAGCGCAGCGGTAGGGGGCACTTTCACCTTCCTATTTATAGTAACACAGTCTTTGTCACCCCTATCGGCCTTTGACATATCAAGAACTACTTTAAATGTCAGGTGCGATGTCCCATATAGGCAGCCGCATGATTGGCATGTCAGCATCATCAGCCACATACAGGGGTGCTCTCGAGTAGTGCATATACATTTACTCAGAGCCTCCACCAACCTCGTTGATGTGAAAGAAGAAAATGTAAACGCTCAATACTGCAGTAAGTAGCCTAGCGCGTGTGGGTCTGGAACCTCAGCCCCGTAGGAATGCGTGAAATAAAACGATATCAGTTGTGCGGAGTCGTACTGGTTCCGATACAGCAAACGTTAGATTCCGCATTTCTCAATAGAAGTCCTTTCCATTCAGAAGAGAAACTTGAGGAAGACCGCATTGCACTACGGAGTAAATGGTTGCGGAAGCCAGACTGACAGATTTCTCTGGAGCTGACTTTCAGGTCAATTGTGAAGTAGAGTGATTCTGAAGTAACTTTCTGATATTCCATTCAGTTTGATAGCTAATTGCTCCCGATTTTGAGTCGCTTTGCGACGGGAAAAACTCTAGTATTGACGTCTACCCAATGCCTCTTGCCTGCATATACGGGTTTCTGGATGTCGTCATTCAGAGTTGCGTGTCGATTTCCGGCCGGCACAGCTCTGAATACCGATGTGGCCATGGCGGTGCTATTTTTCTTGTCAACATCCATCTCAATGCTGGACATCGATGCAACGCGATCCTGAGCTGAAGCGCACGATATGTTGTCGAAATGTTTGTATTCAGAATCATCGCTGATGGCACATGGCGATGGGTGGTGTCTCAAGTTGCTATAGCGCTGTCGGGCATCCTCTTTAGGTAGCATTGCTAGAGATCGACGTCGAACCTCATCAAGAGCATTTTGAAGCTTCAATGTTAACTGACATTCAGGGCGTAGAATCAAAAGGGTCTCCTCAAGGATGTCTCGGCAAAGGTTCAACTGGCTCTCTTCTCGAATTGCCTGTTCAGACAGTGAGAGTTGGGTGAAGGCGGCGTAGGCGGCGGTCCTTAGCCCAGGTCGATAGTAAGGGAAAGACGAGCTCATAATGGTCAGCCACAATTTCGAATAACGAGTTTATCAAGAGATATGCAGAGCGTTTACTGGGATTCAGCTGTATTTGGTAATCGCGAGATCAGTTTCGCGGCAGCGGACTATGGTCGTGTGCCTGTCTTTATGTGAAATAAGACAGCTAGCTGCATTCCCATACTTGAGATAGTCTCAACCAGATAGACGCTTGCAATAGGAATCATGTGGACTTTAGGCTCAGCAAGGGTAACCGTAGATTCACCAG
Organism: Fusarium oxysporum f. sp. lycopersici 4287; assembly: GCF_000149955.1. Classification (NCBI taxonomy): domain Eukaryota; kingdom Fungi; phylum Ascomycota; class Sordariomycetes; order Hypocreales; family Nectriaceae; genus Fusarium; species Fusarium oxysporum. The sequence goes on from NC_030991.1 coordinate 4,096,320, forward strand.
CTTGGTTAATGGAACGTGCCTTTACTGGGTTAAATGCGTCGAAGCTTCTACATTCGATCACTTCACTTGTGTCTGTGAGTAGCTCTATTACGTATATCAATCGCAAGTAAGCCGTGGCATAAGTCAAGCGGATTATTGAGACACAGTAGCGTACGAGTTCACTGGCACCTCCAGCCTGTACGTTGAGTGTCAGTGTCCTAAAACCTTTAATGAAACCGCGCCAAAAGGTGGGGGTGAAATCGACTATGTATGTATGTATGTATGTGTATTTTTCGTCTGGGTGGCTGTAACGAAGCCAAATCTCCTACTGGAGCAAAAGACGTGCTGAGCTAGCTAGGTACAGGATACCCCGCTTCCTTCACCATCCAGCATACCAATGGCACAAAAGGTGCTGTATTTCTCAAGCCCGTCACCCGTCAGCGGGTTCGAGGGCAATCTATTGTCGAACTTTTTCCACCGACCAGAATTCTCTCGCGCATCACTACATCTGCTGACGCAGTCCACAATCTCCAGTAACCAAGTTGTAGCTCGTAGTCGACTGTCGCGGCGGCAGGGAAAAACCTCGGGAAGGGATCAGAGGCCGACGGTGCGGCTTGCCTTTAAAGGAGAAAAACCCATCGCAATCGGCGTCGTTGATCGGAAGGATGTCGCTACGAATGCCCGGGGCATCGCCCTCCGATATCTAAGGCGTTCTGGTTCTGAGGTGCCGCCATTAGATCCGACAAAGGTGTTGTCAGAGAAGGCGAACTCTCCAAAATTCCTTCTCTGAAAACTGCTGTTAGGGAGCCGATAGCGTCCCCGCAGTTTTTGTGTGGTCGCGTGGCCTGCAGAAAATCCCGCTCCTAGCACCGCACTAACAGTGCGTGCCAAGAAAGAATTTTTACAGGAGAGAGTTGGGGGTGAAATCGACGCGTCAACATTCAACCCAATCTAGGGTAACTCAGGTGGCTGGTCCCACGAGTTCCGATGGCTCCACCTGACTTCTGCGGATGACAAATATGCCGCCACATGATCCGGATTCAACAGTAGTCATCGCGGTGCCGACCCGCCTTGCCTCCGTTCATGGTATTCGGGCGTGTAGACACGGTATCTGCTTGCCCATCAAATCCCTTAGTAGTAGCGCTGTATACTTTGGTGATATGAATGGCCTGGCTGATGTTGGCACTAGGTTAAAACCGGGCAATGTCAGGCTCATTATTGGCCGTCGACTACCCTAGACAAGCAGGTTCGTTATTTGAGCAACACTTCTTAGAAGATACATCGACCTGTTGCCTACAAGGCGAGGACTTTGCCATTTCATACGGTTAAAGATTCTAGAGTTTTACTTTCTTGAATATGAACTTGTCCTCTTTTACCGACCTTTTCCGGCGTGTTGTCTGGACATGGCGAGATCTCGGACAAGGGTTTCATTACAGTCTGAAACCCTCAAGGCAGTTATTGCTTTTCGAAGCACAATGTGGGCGAAAATTGCCGAGCAGAATTCTGCAGTTAGAACAATGTGTATTTAATCGGTTTTTTATTGGCGTTTTCTTTCCTATCCGTAGACAATACGACGAAATGGATGGTGGGACCGTGACGGTAAAAAATGCCCTTCCGTCTCGAAAGGGTTAAGCGCTGACTGTATGTGCCATGAAAGCAATGAAGAAACAAAATTAAAAAGGAAAGTGAGGTCGTAATCACAATGCATTGACGGCTTAAAATCGTCTATTTTCGCGTTAACTTAGTTTTTGGAACCCTGGAAATGAATGAGCAGATGAACGATGAGCAATGCATCAATCCCATAGATTGTAAGACTACTCCTACTTAATCTATCCCTCCTTACACTATAAATAGAAACGTCCTTCTGAGATTGTCATCTTGGATGACTCATTCTATCTCTTCACCACCTAGAAGTTGCACAGCCCGGTGAGTAACGAAGATTTATTGCCACGGTATGCTTCCATTTCTATTCTTAATAATTAATCTTCTGGCACCAGTCAGGAGGTCTTGGTTCCTCAGTCTCCCACTGTATGTGGTTCCTATCCTTCGTGCCTTACATAATAATCATAGACCAGGTCGTGGAGCGTCATCCGCCAACTGCCCTCCTCCATACATCTATTTACATACCCAACAGGGACATAGGCTCTGCACTACTTGCTACACCCTGATTAGGATCCGAGAGGCTGTTCTCTAGGAAGCTGATGAGGCTTTCCATCCTATCATCCCAATGGACCTTTTCAGATTCCATGTGGAAACTTTAAATCTGTCTGGAAGGCGAAGGTTTAGCTACTTATTACTAGGGCCACGCCTTGATTCCAGGATATTACTCGAGAATGGTTTTAGGGCAAGTCTAATCTATTTTAGAAAATGTGGAGAGAGATAGGTAAAGGATTCATGCTCTGAGGATTGATGGGTCTATGTGGCTTACGAAATGGGATTTCTTCTAATTCTATACTGCATCCCCCCATCGTTCCCCTTGTACAGTACTTAATTTACGTCTATGAAATTTACCCTTGCCAATAGTTTAGTACATGCAACTTTCAAGCTGTACTCTGAGAAGGAAGATGCGGTTATATTACTTTTTTCTCCTTGTAATTGAGTACAGTATTTGCCAAAGTAGGGCCCTTCAGTCGTAATAACCTATGCGTTTATTAAAAGCTCGAATCTGAGGATCGGCGGCTATGAATCCTTTGAATACAGGACTGCATCTCGTCGTCCTCTTTCTGTAATGCACTGGTTGGTGGAGGTTGAACTGAGGTTACCTGAGTGAAGGCTGCAAGCCGAACTTTCGACCTTGGTTGTATGATTGCCTTGTAATGTGTAATCGTTGAAGATCCTTAGGTTGGTCTAGACTGGATAATAGATAGACGGCGATAGGTACAGCGATATCAACTCTCCCTCCAAGATTTCAATCTGGTTATGCCATAGAACATCCAGCCCGATCCAAACCTAGCGCTTTGTTTTTCAGTATGTCGTAAAAACGCGGCCTTAGGTGACCTCCAGTTCCTCGCAAATAATCTGGATACCACTCCTTTGGCTTACCTGTATCCTCTATTTTTAAAATCGATACTATCAGTATTGCCGATCCAATCAAATATTTCTTTCATGACTTGGTCTTAACACCTGAGTTACCAAGTGGCGGCCGACTTTGTCCTGCAGCCTCTGTATCACTCTACCATTGAGTTGGGTGGTGAGGATGCAGCGACCGCCCAGTCTGCCATTTCAATGCTACAAAACATGCGAGACACGACGGACCTGCAAGGATCTCTGACAGACATAGGCATTCAGAAAGTCCTAAAATCCCTGTTCTTGCACAGTCTATCCTCACACAAATTTATCTCGAATTTTCCAGCTAGCAGCTGTTTGTCTAGACTATGTCACCCCTTTACGTCGCCGCACAGATTGCAGGGTTGCTTATTCGTAAATGAGCAAACCCATTCTGCTTCAACAGCTTGCTAAGCATGCTGCCATGATATACGTGATTGAAATATTTAAATGTTTGATCGTCAGAAGCAGCATTATAGAATATCAGCCCGTGGCCAGCAAGAAGTTATTCACGTCCTCCTATCTCGGCTTACTCTGTTCTATTAACGGATACGTATATACAACGAACAAGTTGCGATATATAACACACACATCACTGCCTTGTCAGAGCCCTGGAACGAAACATCTATATTAGTGTTCACTCACTACGCTACGGATCGCTACCGGTAAGTGATAATATAAAAGCCATGTAACTACAAGTGAACTTATCTAACATTATATAAGTTCCTCAAAGAGTGAGAAATCATTCAGAATCACTTTTTCTCTCTTACCCTACGGAACAAGAAGTAGCTCATCCTGGTAGTTAAAAAGTCGCACAAGACCAATGGACAGCCGTCTCTTAGGGAGCTACACAGGCCTTGCGCCATATAAGTGCTTGGTTCTCATGGGTTACCGTAAGGTACGAGAAAGATTGAATCAATTGCAGCGCATATAAGCAGCCACGGTACGATATCTACTTGTAAACGTTGCATTCTATACAGAAAGGATCGAAATCGGCTTTCCATCCGCGCACGGATCATAACAGGGACTGTACCTAGTAGTGGACTGTGGACCTGTCATTGGTCCATTGTATCGTGTCCCACCCAAACGACCGAGATAGGCTCGCATTCAATAACAGCATGATCTTCCTGTAAGCCAGTCGGGTGTTGTGTCGTGCCACTCAAATCCTTTTATGTGGAGACCTTGTACCTTGAAAAGAATCATAGCATGATGCGAAGAGTGAAAAGTGTAGTAACTGGTATGATGTAGCTGCTCCCATAACAATATATCCGGTACATAACAAAAAGATTTGGTAGACGCAGCAAGCACTTTTGAATATTAGCTGGTTGAACCATTCAAAATTTTATAGCAACCTTGAAGTGTCCTTTGTAACCATAATTGACCTGGGTGGGTTAGAGACGGTATAACCTTCTTCCTTGCGACCACACGTTCTAATAGTTCTACTACTTCTATGGCCTTCCCGTTGGCTTTGTAAACTCACACGACTGCAAGGACCTATTGCTCCATGTGCGGCTTGAACACGCCGATGCGGTTGATTCTGGTTCGGTCCTGGCTTGGCCGGTTACACACAGGAGCCGTCGGGGCTGTAACATACAATGAAAAGGTATGGACAGTTGGCGCTTACCAAGAACAACCTATGAAAAGGACAGCAGCGCAAGAGATAAAGGAAGAAGAAAATCCCTTTTTATTCATCTTGCATTTCCACTTACTTTCAAATTCTGGCCTTCCTACCTAACATTATCATCAGGTACACCAGCAAATGGCATTCGGCCTCCGAATCCGAGTTCCGCCCCTGCAGACGCCTGAGGCGCACAAAAAGAAACAAAGGGAACCCATCAGCGACACCGCATCCAAAGCCGCATAACCGGTTCTTCTCTCGCTCGATCAGATGCCGAAATGGTTTCAACATGAATCCAACGAGGGGATTCTATACGGCTATAGAGACATCTCAGGTCCGTTTCAAGCTTCGATGTGCAGTTTGCTATATATCCACAACGAGTCGGTCAACATCTATACCCACCTCATCCCGGCCGTTTTCTCCTTTCTCGGCCAGCAGTACCTTGCCAGCAGATACTCCGGGGTTACTGGCGTCGATTTCACTCCTTTTTCCATCTTCATGTCGACAGCCGTCACGTGCCTGTCATTGTCAGCGATATATCACACCTTAATGAACCATTCCAAACGCGTGGAACATTTATGCCGAGATGAGTCGAGTTCATCTCCTATCAGAAACAGAACGCAATATCCAAACTTATCGATGTCGAAGGAGCATCTCAATGATCGATGTATTTGATATATATCTAGATAATGGACTTGTGTATCGACATTTCGATTGTGCGATTGGCAGCTTTATTTCCCCTTTTATTCAGCAAATGACCGGATCGGATTGGTGCAGCTTCAAACTCCTCAAGCACGCTCAAGCCTTGGAATACCTTCTCGTCCGCACCTGGCTTCAATCGGATGGAGAGACTCAATTAGGTGATTGCGAGTCAGTCTGAATGCCCCGAACACATGACTTTAGGGCAGCGCAAAGCCTTGCAAGCCACGACGCTCCGTTTTAGCTAGTCCCGTCCCATGCTGATAATGCCGAACGCTATGGATTAATATTTAATAGTACTTTGACTGTTGGAATAGGGTGTGAATCTTGTATAAGATCTGTTCGATTTAACCGAGTGTTTTATATTGTTCGTTGCGTAGTAGCTGTTGGAGGTGCTTAAGAAGCTTGGCAAACGTATCGGGACATAGGCCATCCAGATTGTTTACAAAGAAGTCATTAGCCATTGAGGAGTTTCTCGTGATTGTGTGAGTTCCTCGGCAATACTCCATGTTAAGCATGGAAAATCTAATACACTGTTTGCCTTGTACCGTATGGAAAGTTGTTTTTGGACCCAGCTGTATAAGATTCTTGAGCGAAATTGTAACCTAGAGAAATAGATCCTGTGAAGTCATTAGTCGCATGAACGGGGGAGCTGCTGATTAGTCTCTGGAAGAAGATATCCTGCCCCTGTAACAAGAAGAGATCGAAATCCGCTTAAAGTCTTGCTCTAGGGATTATTATACCTAGGCATCGACTGTAAGGATCAGATGTAATCTTACGCAAAGTGTTAAGCCACTCTTGACCATCTTAAAAGACCAAACTCCTCGACTCGTGAACAGAGCCGGTGCCGTTGCTTGAGTTTTATCTTATGTCCAAGACATCAATGTGCCCTCGAGATTTAATCAAATGTGATTGAGTCCAGTGTGGAACCCTAAACGGAATCCTGTAGTCCAAACCTCAACCTCTTCTTGTGTACCCGCTAAAATAGCAAACAGCTAGAATATTACAGGTCTCTGAACCTGCAATCGATTGTACTCAATGCTATTTCCTTAGAGACACTTGAGTTGCAAAGTGGGAGCCAGTGTTCAAATATAGTTTTCTACTTTCGCGTGAGAAGCTAATAAATGCGCTATAGTTGGCATGGCAAAGCCTTGAAAATTAGAAAAGTAAACCTAGTTGATCATTGATCTGACCTGCCAGACGTTTGATCACATTTCCACGGCATGTATTCTAGGTATCATTGATAGAGATTTGCATAAATAAAGGCCAGGGTGAAGAAATAGGTATCATTTGAGACTTATATATAGTGATTTATTTATATAAAGCGCATAGGAACCTATTTCAGAACACATATGTGGCTATAAATTGAGCTCGTGTGCCATGCTGGATACTGACCTTGCCCGCACTGTCGGATTCAGTTTGATCATTCATATCAATATGGCAAAGTCCAAACTCATCAGAGCGAAAAAGGGAAACAACCACAGCGATGAAACTCAAGACGGTTCTCCGAATATCGGTACCGGGCGCTATGTGCTTAGAGAACGACATCGTCGAGTGACATTCGATACTGAACCACCAAAAACTTACCCATGCACCCCGCAAGTTACCAAGAATAAACTTCAACGACTGGAAAAGGTCGAGACCAAGGCTAAAGCTCAGGCTCTAACTGGAAACCGCGTTATGGGAGAATCCCCCGAAACAGCTGTCATAGAGCTGAGGAATCTCATCTACAACCAACAATACTTCCAACAGGTCATGTCTTCCCTCAACTATAATTATAAGAAAAAGCCTCTGAGCGAACTCAGCAAGCGAGATATTAGTAATGGTTTCCAAAAGCTTAAGGACATTGCCCGTTTGATTTATAAGCTCGACCCATGTGATGAACAGCTGATTTCTCTAACCCGGCTCAGAGAGAACCATTCCAATGGATATTACTTGTCTATTCCTCACGCATTTGTCAGAAAGCCACGTCCTGTCATTGATAGTGAGGACCTTATCATAGAGGAGTTAAAGCTTCTTACTATCTTGTCGTATATGAAGGACATACCTGAGGATATGATAATCGGCCATGAAGCGATGGATTTTGATCACTATTTACAGCGGCTGGCCATTGAAGAGATGACTGTTCTAAGCAAGAGTGGCAAAGAGTTTGACCTCCTTAAGAAGTATGTTGATCAGTCGCATGGAATTAAATCTAGGAACTATAAAGTGAAGGATATCTTCCGCATTATGCGCCGAGACGAGGTCGACCGGTTTGAAAACTCCGAATTCTCCGATCGTCGTCTTCTCTGGCATGGTTCACCAGTGACTAACTATGGTGGTATTCTTAGTCAGGGCCTTCGAGTTGCACCTATCGAAGATCCAATGACAAATGAGCTGTTATGTAAAGGCATTTATCTCGCCGATATGGCTTCCATGTCGGCCAGTCACTGTCGATCCGATAGCACTGGTGGCGAGGCTTTGCTTCTTCTTTGTGAAGTTGAGCTTGGAAAGTCTGTCCAGAAGCTCTTTAGTGCGAGCCTTAAAACTGGCGATGTTGCAAAAAAACAAGATAAATATAGTAGTACATTAGTCCGAGGTCGAACAGGTCCCACCAAATGGATCGATGCCGGAGTTGTTCATCAGAGTCTCGAAGGTATCTCAATGGTGAGGGTTTTCATTTTAACGACATAAATCTTTGTTTCAAATACTAACGCCCACCTAGCCCGATCCAAATTTCAAGCCTAGTGACACATCCTCTCCACACGCAATCTCAAACTACAACAAATACATTTGCTACGACGAAGCGCAAATCCGACTTCGCTATCTTGTTCGTATTCAGTTCTAGAGACATCTGCTTTGGTTGCTCCACAGAATTACCAGAAGCTTTACTCATGTTTCACACCTGTTCATACTTCTAAGATACAGAATTTGCATCTACTACAGGCCCTTTTGTTAGTAACTTGATAAGTTTCCAGGATATAAGTGTCTAGAGGCCCTTTAAAGTTGCTAGCTATTTCGCTGAGTATCATGTTTTGCTAGATTTGTGATAGTATATGCTTCGTACATAGGAAGGGAAAGGAGTCTTGCAGTATATGAAACCGGTGCTGTGAAAAGACAGGCTGATAAAAATACTATGTACGCCAACCCCGCTGAATGGTACTAGATATTCGTCCCAACTATCCATTGATTTTAGGTTTCATTGCCTGATCTGAGATTGATGAAAATGACACGTTGAGGAAACGGTCTCTCTTCTATATACTTCAGGTACCATGTACGATGACCTTGTTGTCACAGCTACCACCCTATGTTCAGAGACCAGTGGATCGAGGCAAAAACGCATAACACGACCAAAGGATGCGGCTGCGTGCAGTACTGTATGTGTTTATATGCTCTGGCTTCTGTGGCTTATCAATTAATCCGCTTGGCAACTTCAATAACACTCGGAGGGGGAAAACGAGAGTATGAGTTATATACCAGATCTGCGGGGAGGGAAGACAGAGAGGTACGTACCAATAGAGAAAACGAAGGGGCGTTTCAGGCACCTTTACCACGTTCAGGTCAGAGCAAAGCTTGTCATGCATCTTCTCTTCCGGAAGGAAACTGGCGGACTTTAGCCCAGGCAATGTTTGGTACACTAGCCGCTGTTAGGTATAGTCCGCTACAACTGAGGAAGTCAACTACGCGTGAACGATTGAAGGTCTTGGTCAGTACTCAGAGGATTTTTCTGAGCATGGAAGATTCTATGATGGCGCCAGCGGAGAGAGCGGCGCAGCCGACCGGCTCCCTGACACTTGGGTACAATATTTCAGGTCGGAACCGACTTTGAACCACTGAAGTCATTTTCTGCGATGCTGCAGTGCAAATGCTGTAGCTGACGGTTACGCAGCAGTGTAAGGTCACAAAGATTGAGCCTACTGGTTGGATAAGACTCCCTACAGCTTACATCGGCTCAACCATCATGTCCCAAGCGCGTTCGCGACAAGTCTTTTGCCCAGATTACAAAGACCTGGCCTCCTACACAACGCAACCCGATATGAAAGCACTAATATTCACCAAACACAGACTTGACTAAATCTATAGTCTAACATTACTATTCCATCTGAGATAACCATCACATTCAGTTTGATGATGTCAGAACGATGGCTGGTGAAGAAGTTGATGTGCGAAAGTCAGCGCAGAGGGCGACTCCGCATTTTTGTCAATCTCAAGCTATCTGGACAAAGGTTGAACAAACCAAGCAGAAGGGTTTTGTGTTTCTGAATGGGACCTGTCTCGATCCTGCCCTCGTTATTACAGTTGCCAAATGGGGCCACGATGTTACAATCAACACTTGTCTTGCTAATGAGTCGAATTGATACAAGCGTGACCGCATGTCAACAAGACAAATAGTTTGATCCAAGCAATGGACAGCAGTGTAAAGATGCTAGAGGGGTACCTCAACAAGAATTGTTGCGACTATAGTGCGTTTTCATGGGCACTAAGGTCATTGCAGACATAGGCACATAAGATCTCGTTGGCCTGGAATCTTCCTTATTGCAACTTACACTGGCGGAAGTGTCTGCTGAAGAGGATCAAAACATCAGTTATTGTAGCAGGCCTCGCAGTATGCCCGCCGCCTCGGTGAGAGCAACTATGCTGTTACGCTGCAACACTGTACTGTGAGGTTATTCAGGCATACGTCTTAAATTAGTTGGGGTCATTCTATATATGATGCGTTATGCCATCCATCCAGTCGTGTGGGTAGATACTGGTTGCCAAGAGAAACTATCCATATACTTTTTCCCGTCGGAACAAGTGGTTAGATGTCAAAGATTAAGTGCCTGATTAACCAGCATCATCGGGCCTAGCTCTTCTCCTTTCAATGAACCCACCACTATGTCTAAGCACAACCGTGTACCCTTGAACTAATTGATCACAAGTTCTTATTCTTCCACCAAACATGAGAAACCTCATTGTTGTGCTGGGAAAACACTGTGTTCTTTTTCAGTTTTAAGCCCAAATCGTGAAAATGTTCGAGAAAATATGCTTTACTATATAGAAAATCACATCTGGCTTGCAGCCACATCCATGTTTATAACACAGTTGAAAGTCTCCTTAATCAGGTTTGCAGCCTGTATCGCTGCTTTTAACTACATCCATGTCAACTAACAGACACACTATTCGCTGTCACCAAGAAGCGAATCTGGCCTCCTTTATCCATCATAGCTCTCTGTTACCGTCCCATGATCTGTCAATATATCATAACGTACATGATAAGCGAGTGTCACAGACAAGCGAGTGTCACAAAAATCCCTCAATCTGCATCCTCTCTATCTAATCAATCAATTGTTGACCACCTAGTATGTCCCAAGCTAATGACGAAGCTAGAATCCTTCTAGCTCTTCGAGCTCTCCAAAATAACCCAAAACTAAGTATCCGACGCGCCGCAGCGATCTATGAAGTCCACTACCGTACCTTACATCGCCGACAGAAGGGTATACAGTCTCGACGCGAGACCATACCTAATTCGCGCCGGCTGTCTGATCTAGAAGAACAGATTATAATTCAATTCATCCTAGAACTACACGCGCGAGGGTTTCCCCCGCGACTGCGTGGTGTGGAAGAAATGGCCAATAGATTGCTCGCCGACCGTGACGCGTCACCCGTCGGCAAGCGATGGGCTTCCAACTTCGTCAAGCGACAACCAGAACTCAAGACGCGTTTTCAGCGCAGATATGACTATCAGAGGGCCAAATGTGAAGATCCGACCGTTATTCGAACTAGTTCAGGCTCGTAGAGAACACAATCGCGAAATATGGCATCCGATCAGATGAAATCTACAACTTTGACGAGACTGGCTTTATGATGGGCGTTATTGCAAGTGGCATGGTTGTTACAGGTGCAGAAAGGCGTGGAACGGCGAAATCAGTGCAGCCTGGAAATCGGGAATGGATTACTGTCATTCAAGCAATCAACGCGGAAGGTCGAGCGATCGCGCCGTTCATCGTAGGTGCGGGCCAGTATCATCTCGCTAACTGGTATCGAGAAAGTAACCTGCCGGGCGACTGGGCTATCACCACGACCCAAAATGGCTGGACGGATAATGAGACGGGTCTTGAATGGCTAAAACACTTTGATCGGTGTACAGCCAAGCGATCGAACAGTCGCTATCGTCTTCTAATCCTTGATGGCCACGAAAGTCACCACTCCGTTGACTTTGAGAGATATTGTAAGGAGAACAAGATCATCACGCTCTGTATGCCACCTCATTCATCTCATCTACTACAGCCCCTTGACGTCTGGTGCTTTAGTCTACTGAAGAAGGCTCATGGTCGAGAAATCGAGCATCTGATCCGATGCTCCATAACCCACGTTTCCAAGATCGAGTTTTTCCCGGCCTTTTACGCGGCATTTCAAGTCACCATGACAGAAAGAAATATCAAGGCAGCTTTTAGGGGAGCTGGCTTGGTTCCTCTCGACCCGGAAAGTGTGGTCTCGAAGCTTGATGTGCAGCTACGGACTCCAACGCCGGTGGGAGAGGAGGCCAGACCCTCGACCCCATGGGTTTCAAAGACACCTAAGACGGTGCTTGAGGCTCAGTCTCAGTCTGAGTATCTTGAGAGACGAATCAGACGGCATCATAGCAGCTCTCCAGAGTCAATTATAGAAACTATGAGGTCTCTTACTAAGGCAGTGAAGGGAAATATGCATGAAATGGCATTAATGAGGGCTGAGCTCCAAGACCTTCGACAAGCAAATGAGATACTAAGCCGCCGGCGGAGGACAAAAAATACCAGACTACAGAAAAGAGGGGTAATGACGGTAGAGGCAGGCAGGCAAGCAATTGATCAGGTGAGTGGGGATGGGCAAGTAGAGGGCGAACCGTCGGAAAGTGGTGGTCAAGGAAGGTCAGCGCGACCGAATGTTCGGCGCTGTGGAGTATGTGGCAAGACCGGGCATAATGCAAGAAGATGCCAGATTATTGTTTCAGTGTCTGAGAAGGAGTATAGCAATTAGTGTCAACTGATGAGGAATTTTATTGTGTTTTGTGGTGATTTCCATCTTGAACGCTGATATTTTTTTGTGACACTCACTTGTCTGTGACACTCGCTTATCATGTACGTTAAATGAACGGACTATATGTTATGTGAGACGTTTGAAAGGGTCCTGTTTTTACTCATCAAGCCAGGTGGCGGCAAGCAAACTTGTCGCACTGGATGTGCTTAAAATGGATTGAAGGTGGGGTCATTCATAATGAGCAGCAGTAGTGAGTTAATTGGTTCTATCTTCTCTGTGGGGTATTCCATCCCACAGGTTTTACTTTAAATCACCTAGCTTGATTACTAAGGGCTGTTGTTCCTGACAAAACTCCACTCAAGGGCCATTCCTGGCCAATCATAAAACCCCAGTTTGATGACGTAGGGATAAGCGCGAAGTGACAATGCAGGCCGCCCGCGGCTCATTTCTCAAAGACAACTGGGGCTATGCTAAACTGATGCGAAATCGTAGGTTCATTACACTGATCCTCGCAACGATCTCTTCTTTCTTCCCTCATCTGTCATACTTTTTCTTTGCCCTGTCATTGCGCGGCTCATTGCCTATATCTGCAAGCCCCTCCTTCTCTCCACTCTCGACGCGTCAAAACGCCACAATGGGCAGTCGCAAGAGATCGCGATCTGTTGGTGAGGATGTTGTTTATATTGCGCAGTAGTGCTGGGTGAAAATGTATTTTTATGAAACTTGGTTGTTCATTATTGAGCTGAGAGTTATTCTCGGGTTTATATCTCTAGATGATTGTATCTAGGACTTTGAACTTTAAATCTAGGACTTTCAGACTAACAGTCTGAATCCTGAAGGGAAGGGGATTCCCGGATTTTCCAACACGCCCCCATCCACCTTGTCTTCAGGGCACAGAGTCATCGTGGACTTCAGTACTCCAAATAATACGACCTGCTTCCTCGATCGGACATGCACTGACTCGAATTGCTTCTAGAAAGTGACCGTGGCTGACGGCGTTCAATGGTTTAGTGAGTCCGTCTGCTACCTGCTCATGTGTGCTGACGTATTGCACATCAATATTCCCGGCTTCAACTTCTTCTCGGATATGGTGCTCGGTTAACGGAATGTGCTTTGTCCGTTGGTGAAGCTCAGGGTTTCTGCATAGCTTTAGGGAACCCTGGTTGTCGCCGTTCAGTGGGATAGGCATATGTAGCGGAAGGAGCAGTTCAGAGAAGAGGTTCCTAGTCCAGGCCAATTCTCTGGCACACTGGGAGAGTGCTGTATATTCAGCCTCGGTAGTCGATAGTGCCACTGTTTCGTGCCGTTTGGCCCTCCATGAGACTGTAGATCCTTCAAGTTGAACAAGCCATCCAAACGTCGATCTTCCCGTAACAGTGTCGCCTTTCCAATCCGAGTCGGCCCAAGCTGTGATGCTCCAAGCGGATTCAGGATCTTTCTTGACGCCCCCAAGCACCAGGCCGTGGTCTCTTGTCTGCTGTAGATAGCGGAGACCTCTTTTGATCATTCGTGAATGTGTTGGTGATGGATTCGACATGTATCTTGAGAGTACCGAGAGTAGGAAAGCTAAATCGGGTCTGGTTTGGGTCATTCCATACATCAGCGAGCCGGTTTTCGAGCTATAGTCTTCTCGTTCTTCTGGAGAAGCCGAGTCGCCATTGTCTCTTGGTTGCAGTGTCGAGAGTGAATTTCGCTCCATCGGGGTCTTGACCGGTCGACAATCCTCTAAGCCGAATTTCTTCAGTATTCTGGTAAAATATGCATCCTGGGAAAGGTAGATCAGCCTTGAGTTCCTGTCTCGGGTTATTCTTACTCCAAGAAAATGGCTGGCGGGACCGAGATCAGTCATTGTGAAGATCTCTCCCAGGCGGGCTTTGTACCCTTGGATTGCTTCCTTGTTGCTGCCCATGATGAGGAAGTCATCCACATATGTGATGATGATCACTCCCGTTGTGGGATTGTGATATACGGCCGTGTCAGACGTTACTTGTCGAAAGTCAAGGGATTCCAAGGCCTCCTTCAGCTTCTTTTGCCATTGCCGAGGCGCCTGTTTGAGTCCATAGAGGGATTTGATCAGTTTGCAGATCTTCTCGGTTGAGAATCCTGGCGGACGGTCTTCTGGGTGTTGGTCGAAATACTCTACAAGCCCTTCCGGCATTTCGATGAAGACTTCTTCCTCGAGGTCCCCTTCCAGGAACGCCGTCGACACGTCCATCTGCTCAATCTCCCAGTCAAGACAGGCAGCAACGGTGAGGAGGATTCTCCAAGTCGCCGCTTTGGCAACAGAGGCAAAGGTCTGGTTGTAGTCAAAGCCGAACTGTTGTTCAAAGCCTCTGACCACCAGCCGCGCCTTGAACTTGTCGAGGTTGCCGTCCTCGTTTTTCTTGACCTTGAATACCCATTTGACGGTAAGTGGCCTATTGTGAGCTTGGTTGCGGTCCAGCATGCGCCAAGTTCCTTTCGTGAGGAGACTGCGCAGCTCACTGTGTATTGCTCTGAGCCAATGCTCCCTTTGCGGACCTTGAAGCGCTTCAGTCATTGTTTTGGGCTCAGTGATCACCTCTTTTCGGAGATCGGGCAGCTTAGCTGATGTCATGGATGTTGTCGTCTGTCCATGCTGAGGATTATGCACCTCAGCATGCTGAAGATTGTTCACTTCAGACCTTTGTGGCCTTGGAGTCTTTGTCTGCTCCGTGACGGACTGTGGCCGGCTTGAGATGGGAGCTCCGTTCTTGCGGATTTCCGGCTCAACATCATGCTCAGTTTCGGTCAGGAGTTCTGTCTCCCCAACCTTTTCGTAGAATTGTACATTTGCAGAACGGACGATCTGATGTCCCTTCCTGCGAGAGGGCACCCAGCAGGTGTAGATCTGTGAACCTTCCATGCATAGGTAGATTCCAGCCTCTCCTCTTGGGCCAAACTTGTGTGATCTCAATCTTCGTTCCTGCGGTATGTGTATCGTGACTTGTGAGCCGCAGATTCGTTCTCCGGACAGATCCGGCTTGTTGTCTTGTCCGGGGAAGGCCTCGTTGAGAAAGCTTTCCATGGGAGTGAGGCCATCAATTGCCCTGGTGGCTGTCACGTTTGTCTTGCGCACCATATCTTCCAGGACCAATGGCCAGAGCTCTATCGGGATTCTTTCCGATTCCATGGTTGCTCTGACTTTGTCAAAGATGATGCGGTTAGAGCGCTCAGCAACTCCGTTAAATTCAGGAGTATATGGTGTCGTCTTGATGATCTTGACGCCGTGAGTGTACTCGAGGTTTTTGAGAGACGCACCATAGAGCTCAGAGCCGCCATCCATTTGGATTGCGTACACTCGGATGCCATACTGAGTTCGTATCTTGGAGATGAGCTGGCCTAGAAGTTCCGAAGCCATCCCCTTCCTCGTGAACGTGTAGGCCCATCTCATTCTATGCCTGTCATCTGTGGCAATCATTCCCCATCGTTCGCCTCTAATGCCCGGTGGATTGACTTTGAAGGTGTCAACATGAATGAACCCGGCCCTGGAGGCTCGTTTCCGTTTATTTCGCGGAGTCCATCGTAGGGCCTTTGCGATGTCGCAGGCGAGGCAGTAATTGAAAGGCTGATGGTCGTGGTGGCCGTCACAGTACATTCCTCTGGTCATTTTGGCAGTCTGTGACACCTGATATGCGTTAACATGGCCGAGTCTTCGGTGCCAAAGGTCGACATTCAGGCATTGGTTTGATGAAGCAGTGTGATGATTGCATGGTTCTGGCTGGAGTTCCGAGACGGCCTGGTTTGAAACAGTAGTCTTTCCGACCTCAGTGTTCACGTACAGACCGTCCCTTCCTATGCGGAGGAGACCAAAGACATCTCCTGTTGGGTCGTACATGTCGTTCCCGTCTATCCAGCCGCCGTTCTTGTATAGCCTGAGTCCTGACATGACATTTACCGGAAACTCAGGGATGAACAGCGTGTCTTTGAGGTTAATTGTGACCTGCTCACCCCATTTGTTTATGAAGCAAATTTTGACTGTCCCCTTACCGAATGGGTACACCTTCCCACCGCCCGTAACGAGGACCGTTCGGGTTGCAGGCTGCAGTTCTGTGAATAGGCTTTGGTCGTTGCAGATGTGGACTGATGAACCTGTGTCGAACAGCCATTCTGCGGTTGAAGAGATGTTATCAAGGGAGACTTTACACGTCTCTGTATTGTCCATAGGTAGCTCGTCTGAGACGCTGTCTTCAAGAATCAGAAAAGATCGCTCAACTGTCATGTGATTTGATTCCTTGATATGGAGATTCTTGGTGCTGTCGCGTTGAAGATCATGCTCCATGAGTTCCTTGGCGAGACGGACTGCCCAGTCGGGTCGCTTATCCTTATGGGCGAACCAACAATCATTTTCATGATGTCCTCTCTTCTTGCAGTTCGTGCAGGTATGTTCCTTGTTCTTGCCGACTCGATGATTGGTTTCCTGGCTAGACTTGTTCGCGGCTCGCTGGTTCTTTGAAGATCCTCTCCTCCGGCCACTTGCCTCTTGCTTTCTTGCGGCCGGGCCCTTCCTTCCAGTCTTTTTACTGTGAGCCCAGTACGTGGAGGCAGTACCATGACTGTCATCATCATCTGATGACCTGTTTTCATCAATGAGATCTTGCTGCATTGATCGTAGTGTTGGCGGATGCTCCGAGCGTAGGAGAGCGCGCTGTCTGGCAGTCCAGTCAGGGTACTCGTTCTCGCAGGCAGTCAGATAAACAACCTTTTTGAGGGTATCTGAGATTGGTTCTTTCTGCTCGAGGAGAAGTTTGACGAGTCGTTCAAAGTCGACATTAAATTGTGGAATTGTCTCGTAAGAGCTTGTTTTGATCCGGATGAACTGGTAAAGTGTTGTCTGCAGAAGAACTGGGCCCGTGCCAATACAATAGGCCTGGAGAAGGTTGAACATCTCCTGGGGATTCTCAATCCCGACTAGTTGACTGAGTGCTTCTCCAGTGCAGTTACCTCGGATGGAGACGGCAGCTTTTGCCGCCCTGATCTTTTGATCCATAGTCTGCTGTTCCTCGGGAGGGTAATCACCAAAGACAGCATCTTCGAGGCCATTGATCCGAAGAATGGCCTTCTGAGCTGGGCAATATTGCTCCCAATTGGAGGGGCCGCCTAGCTTGAGCTCTTGCGGAAGGAAAAGAGTATTCTTTTCAGAGATGACCGTGGTACTGTCATACATTGAGGATGGTGTGTGGTCTTGACCTGAAGCACCAGGTTGCGACGATTCGGATGCAGGCGATACTCTGATTGTGTTGCGAGTTCGCATGGTGGAAGGTGGGGCTCGTCGTGACGTCATCTTGAGTTGAAGTTAAAGTTTGGTTCTTTGATTCAGAAGAGAAACCCGGTGTTTGCTAACCCGGGCTCATAACCTGTTGTTTATATTGCGCAGTAGTGCTGGGTGAAAATGTATTTTTATGAAACTTGGTTGTTCATTATTGAGCTGAGAGTTATTCTCGGGTTTATATCTCTAGATGATTGTATCTAGGACTTTGAACTTTAAATCTAGGACTTTCAGACTAACAGTCTGAATCCTGAAGGGAAGGGGATTCCCGGATTTTCCAACAGAGGAGAAGCGCGCTTCTTGCCCTTTTACGATTTCTTACGCGACAGGTCCTTGGCGCGCCGAACAGGAACATCCCAAGAATAAGAAGCGGAAGCGCTACAGCCAAGATGATGATAAACGGGTTCAAATCCAAATCTCTCCCTTCTCACCAAAAGGCAGCTTCAAGACCCACGACTCCATGGATCTATACTATACGGTCGAGCCCGGCAAGCGATGGCAAGATATGACGAGCTACAACAGCTTTATCCGTGAGTATCTGATGAAACTTCGCCGTCGTCCGTACCGTATGGGGCTTATAGCTGATTCTTGGCAGTCAACAACGTCAAGTACTACAGCGAAGAGTTCGTTCAGGTTGCCAACGAGGTTACTATTGAGCTACAACAGGCTGAAAGTGATGGAAAAGGTAGTTTAGAGAAGAGCAATGATGCGGTGCTGCAGCACGTCTAACCGACTTTTCTAGTGGATATTATTAATGTTGTCAGTGTTACGGGGCCCGTCACCGTCAATCAATGGATTGAGTCCGATGACGAGGAGATTACAGATGAGCTTTATTGGCGTCAAGCATACGACTGCCGTACCTGGAGCTTTCCGTATGTTGCGTGGTACCTCATCTTGTCTCCGCAAGCGCTAATATGCATATAGTCGGTCGAACTTATATGCAAATGCCAAACTCCCGCCAACCCCGATAAGACCCTTATAGGATGCACGAGCTCGGAGTGCGGGAAATGGATGCATCAGGAATGTATGGCCCGCAACATTCTCATGCAAGTCTACGGACGACTGGGAACCGATAAATCTCATCGAACCGAGGGATCGACGGTGGAGAAAAAGAAGCCTGAGGAGGCAACGGATCCTCTATCGCCCATCGATGCCGAGGAGCAGAAGACCCAGTCTACGGTCAATGTTCGGGATGGGACAACTCCAGATAATATCCACGTCAAGAAGGCTGTTCGCGAAACCCGTCGTAAGACAGAAAGCCCAACAGCTGGGGCAACGCCCTCTAAGTTTATCGCCACCGCATCGGTTAAGGGATTAGCCAAGGGAGTCCGCAAGAAGAAGATCGCTGACTCCAAGCCATACCAAGGACTCTTTGAGGCCAACCTCAAGATGCAAGACGGCCCTACAGCGTGGGAGATCCGCGACCTGCGTGAA
The DNA here is from genome assembly GCF_000149955.1 of Fusarium oxysporum f. sp. lycopersici 4287. NCBI lineage: Eukaryota > Fungi > Ascomycota > Sordariomycetes > Hypocreales > Nectriaceae > Fusarium > Fusarium oxysporum. Next base: position 4,115,360 of record NC_030991.1, read on the forward strand.
AACGTAACAGGTGGTGATAGGACTTGGACTGAAGAGGCCTCGTGTTTGGAATGCGGCGCTAATATCGACTAACTATTTCAGAAAAGGAGTATATGACTACACGGTTTTTGCTTATGTGAGTTGGCTTATCGAGGTTTTGGCGGCCGCGAGATTTGGGATTGCTTAGGCCAGTTATTTGATTCCACACGTGGCTCGTGGGAAATCCGCGCCTGTAACATTATCATCTCGACGTCGTTGCGTACCCGATAAGGCTTGCACAGCGATAGGCAAAGGCCAATGGCCCTAAGTAGCCATACATAAATTCAATTAAAATATATAATAAGATGAATAATAATTTAAGAAAAGTCTTTTTGGATAGCATTGTATAATGAATTCTCTCATAGTCCTCAGTATAAATTAGAGCTTTTTTAGCGAACAGGGCTAATCTTGAGCTTTTGACTGGTTCAGATCACTGGATGAAAATCCCAAGATCAGGCGTCCTTCAGTCGCCTTGCCAGATCGCTATATAGCCTTCATAAACGCTTTCGCACCTTACTTCCCGTCCTCCAACCTGCTTCTATGTCTTTGGCATGCCAACAAAGCAGTTCTTCGTTATGTCAACCCCGATTTACACGCCAGTTCCAGTAGGGTAACCAGGGTACTGAAACCTCTAAAGAGCTCCATAGCAATCCACATCCAATTGTCAAGTCACCAAGAAAAGTGATATCCCATGAACGTTTACTGGAGTTTGAGAAAAAGTATCTTCCTGACTACGGTGAAGAGGAGAATGTAAGTCAACACAAATAGGTTTGAACAATGCAAATCGAAGCTGGCAAAAGCTTGGGCTAATCGGCATCTTAACTTTGATAATGTTGTCACTTCATGGGTCGAAGGCATCCAATGCTTACTTCAGAGTCATCTTCCTAATGGCACCGGATGCGTTTAAGGAGGTAGTAGTTGGGTGGAAAAGAGGCTAAGAAAAGTGATGATATCAGATGGAAAAGGTTCTTATAGAGCGGAAAGGAATTAAAAGGTCATGCAGTGAAGTTTGCCCCTGGTCGTCTTATAAAATATGAGTTATTTATAGACAGTACTGTGACAGGTCACGGTAAAGAACTCATATTTCTGTTTATTTATGCTGACAATAGAAAGTTAGCTATTTAGTTATCAGGGTCAGCAATACGTATGCTAGTTACGTTAAATACCAAGGCCCGAGTCCATTGAATCGAAGGGTTATGGCTTGGCGTGGCTAAGCTGTGCTATAATAAGTCACTATTTCCAAATTCAGCTACATCTTGTCAGTTGAACACATTTTAGCGTTTGGCACTATTTATATTAGTAATATTATCCCTCAGCCTTGTCTGCTGCCGACCTGAGTCCCTTCTAGCCTTTCATGCCGCTCTATGAGCTGCACTGACGGAGGTGATAATCTGTTCAGGATCCCTGGGGTCCAAACTTATTTTTTCTCTTGACCTGAAAGGGATAGTGAAAATGAGTGATGTTCAACTCCAAATCCTCACGTTTTCCGACAGGGCCACTTTGGTACTAAAATCCTGAATTGTTAAAGAACCGTGGGCACACCAAGGCAGCGAGTAAAAGTCAAACTCAACATTTCGAAGGTTTTACGCAGAGAGAATGACGCTAGTCATAGAGAGTGCTAAATTAAGACCTGTGGTCTATCATTTGCGTCAAACGAATGAGGTGCTTCGACGGTAACGTGGGGAGAAAGAAATCTGTCTAGAAAATAGAGCAAATATCATCTTGGAGGAGCCTACTACGTAACGGATGAGATGGACATAGATTTGAAGTTACTGGCTGGATCGTCAAAAGAATGTGATCGAGGCTAGTCGGCTCTAAGAATGATAGGTGGAAAGACTGTGGATAATGGAAGGACCTATGCTCGATAGTGACGAAGGATGACAGGAAAGAGTCCGTTTCACATTTATGTGGTGAGTCATCCTCAGGATCAGCACTGTGGAAGGCTAGCCAATGGATGGCCTAGAAGGCATTTGCGTACTCCCACTTCGGCTTACTTTGATCGTAAAGGTTAAAAGCTGTTCTATTCGCTGATATGTATTACAAATGAATATACATAATATATACATCGCTGCCTCGTCACAACCATTAGTGTTTATGTGGTAAATTACAGATTGTTAGCAGTAAGAAATACTATAAAAGCCGTATAACTATTAGCGTACCTACCTAATATAATACAGTTTCCTCAGGGGGTGATAAATTTTTCATCACCTCATTTTTCTTTCTCACGTTACGGAACGAAAAGTAGCTCATCCTGGTAGTTCAGATGTCATACAACACCAATGGATAGCCGCGTCTTAGGAAGCTACACAGGCCATGCGCCGTATAAGTGTCTCGCTCTTATGGGTTACCGTAACGTACGAGAAAGATTTAATCTATTGCAGCGCATACGAGCTGCCACAGTCCGCCGTCTACTTATGGACGTTACGTTCTGTACTGTAAGATGGAAATCGGGTGTTTAATCCGTACATTCTGTTCACTGTCCATCGCTCGGATCATAACAAGGGGTGTATCTATGATCTTCCTGTAAGGCAGTCTCAAGTGGCGCCGCGTCACTCAAAGCATTCAATGTGGAGATCTTGTACCTGAAAAAAGAACGATAGCATGATGCCTAGAATGAAAAGTGTAATATCTGGCATGATTTTGCTGCTCCCATAATAATTTATCCACGGCATGACAAAGGGATTTCGTAGACGACTTGGTTGGGTTAGAGGCGTTATTTCATGCAAGGACATATCGCCCAAAGTGGGGCTTGAACAACCTGATGTGGTTGGTTCTGACGTGGTCCGTTACACACAGGCGAGCCGTCTTGCTGTAACAAACAATGAAAAGCTGGGGACAGTTGGCGCTGTGCAAGAACAAACCGAAGAAAAGGACAGCAACGTAGGAGACAAAGCAAAAAGAAAATCCCATTTTACTCATCTTGCATTTCCATTTCCTCAACTTCTGGTCTTCCTACTTTACTGTATCATCAACCACGGCAGCAAATGGCATTCAAGCTCCGTTTTCGAGTTTCGCCCCCGCAGACACCTGAGGCGCACAAAGGGAAAGAAATGGAGCCCATCAATAATAGCGCACTCAAGGCCGCACGCCGGGTTCTTCGCTCGCTCGATCAGATGCCGCAATGGTTTCGGCATGGATTCAACAAGTGGATTCTCGGCGGCTATAGGGACATCTCAGGCTCGTTTCACGCTTCATTGTGCAGTTTGTTGTATGTCCATAATGAGTCGGTCAACATCTATTCCCACCTGATCCCGGCAATCTTTTTATTGCTCGGCCAGCACTACCATGCCAGCGGCTACTCAGGTATCACTGGTGCCGATTTCATTGCTTTCTCGATCTTCATGTTGTCAGCCGTCACGTGCCTGTTGTTGTCAGCAATGTATCACATCTTTATGAACCACTCCCAACGCATTGAACATTTATGCCTGCGACTAGACATGATGGGTGTAGTGATCTTTATACTGGGTGACCTTATCTTGGGGGTATACATGGTTTTCTGGTGTGAACCTTTCCTACGCAAAACCTACTGGTCCATGGTTAGTTAATCTCCTTGTGCAAAGTTTGATTTTTCCTTATTTCAGGCCTGATACTTGAGTCTAATACCTTTCTTCTCTCGGTCGGTAGATTGGAGCTTTGGGGACCTTAGCCATATTCGTAACAATGCATCCCAAGTTCCAGGGCCCAAAGTATCGCCTCTTCCGAACATTGGTGTTCGTGGCGACTGGCTTGTCCGGTGTTACGCCCTTGATCCATGGAATCAATGCGTTCGGCATGTCGCAGATGATGAGTAAAGCTTTTCCTTATACTCTAGCGAAAGCAGGCTGCCTTCTATTTGGGACTTGGTTTTACGTAGTAAGTCTCCCACTTTCACAGACAAGAGAGAAATCGGCCCTAACAAACGCGATTCTGAAGGCCAGGTTCCCTGAAAGTCTATATCCTGGAAAATATGATTTATGCGGTTCCCATTCGATCTTTCACGTCCTGGTGGTATGCGCCTTTGTGGTCCAGTTGATAGGGTATCTGGATGCTTTCGATTATGCCAACACAAATCTTACTTGCTCAACTCTTTGAGTTCTGTACATGTAGATTATAGCCACACGCACCGAATTCCAACCACTGGTTGTGTGATAGTGAAGAGCTAGGGGAGGAATTGCAAGTCGCAAGAGTTAACGTTAAGCTGCTAATATAGATAATAAACATAACGGTTGATTTTTCTTTTCTTCCTTTTCTTTCCTTTCCTTTTCCCAAGTATGGAAGCTTTTACCAAAAGCTTTCACGATAACCACAATTGTAAAGAGGAGCATTCGATCTGATCGCTGCTAGCCATGACTGACCCTTATCACCACAGCCTGTATCTAACGGTGCCACCCGCTGTTTTGGCCTTTAAGGATGGCTACGGCAACTGAAAGGTCCTGGGTGCCTATCAGGAATAAAAGATAAAAGGAAATGAATGAATTTCCTTCACCATCACAAAGAGTAGCCAGATCTAGGAGTTACCTTCCCTAGATTCGTGAAGCATCATCACGGACCTCGTTGATCCCATTCAGTATAGGGCATAATCTAAGCGCTATGACTCCTCAAAGTCAGACTATGCCTTGACAGTGCTTTGTATGAGTTGCTCGTCCACTTTCAGTCCAATATATTGCCAGATCAAAAGCTGGGCGAGAAGGCACGAGCACATACTCCGCTCTTGTATACTTTTTTATTAGTCTCTACCCGGTTTATAGCATTGTCTTACTCCACTTGTCTTAACTATACGTTTTTGCTTTCTTTTCCCATTATTACCAGTGAAAACAAAAACGGCCACTATTCTGCAGGGAATTGAGGCGGAAATTGGCTGTATGTTGCGTTTGATCAGAAGCTTTGGGTCAGGGAGCTTAAGTCTCAGTAACCCTATAGCGACTTGATTGAATAGTTCCATGTTTTCCACCTAGGCTATTAATACTTAGTAAGAAGCAATCATGAATTTCATGTACATTCAGAGCAACCCAGAGGGTATAAATAAGCACTTAGTATGTCTTCAAAATCAGGTAGAAGCGTAGTTTGTTATTGAAAAAAGAAGCTACTTACTATGTCTACTAACAATAGAAAGAGAGAAAAATATAATAATACCTTGTTACCATTAATAGCCGCAGATTAACATACTGATTTCGGCCAAGACTGTAGCATGATACGTACTAAATGTATTAGTTCGAAAGGCTTGTATTTACTATATAGTGGGCACGCAGATACTTAGTTCATAAACCTCAACTGTCGTGCTGTACAGTACTTATATGAAAATGAATCTCTTAATCTGGTTCTTCATCTATCCACTATTGAGCTTGGGTTGTGATGCGAACTACCGTTATGCGGTCTGGACACCTCGTCCAGGTGATACATTATTCAGTGACGTTGCGCTGGCCCTTCCAGATATAAACATGAAGGAGTTTGAAAAGTTGAACCCAGGAGTCGACCGGAATAAACTTCGCACTGATCCTGCGTCACCATACAAACTTCCCTACAGCCCGCAGATGAAAATCATTCCCCCGGCTGTATGGTCCGGGGACTGCCCTAAAACTCTCCTGCTGGATGGAGAACAGCAAGCACTAAGTCACACTCAATACGTAACAACGCCGACGCCCCCTAAAATTGGCCATCACAGAACTGGAGCCACAACTATCACAGGTTATAGTGAAGAAATTACTGCTATTGCGTCAACAGAATTGTCTACTAGCACCGAACCAGCTGGTAGTGGAGCAACAGACGATGCCCAGGATTCGACAGTCAATCCAACGACTGGATCAGCTACAGAGCCAAAAGAGACAATCAGCTCGATCGCTACATCGGAAAAACCAGCATCGACATTCCGTACAGTCACTGGGCCAACTTCTACGTACAGACTTAGTCCGACCAGCATCTCAAAACGAGAAGCAGGGAAACCAGAACCTGCTTGCTATGAAGATAATAGCTCTACCTTGCAAGAGGAAGTAAGGTTAAAAATGGAACAATCATTTTGTAATGCGTTTAAGGAAGTGCCTTTTACTTACTCAGACTGGAAGAAAATTTCTCATGAAAAAGAAATTGAGATCGGGATAAGTTTCGTTAAGGATAGCCAGTATTGTCAGAACTTTAAAGTGGACGACATGATATGCAAAGGATACCTTGAAGGGATTGAAGGTAAATGCAAGAGGCCCGGAGGCTTCGTATGGGATGAGTGTATTCTTATTTCGATTGAAACGTATAAAGCTGAATAGGGCCTATTAGTACCGCGAGTTTCGAATTACCGGTACCTAACTATGTCTAGAAGCTGTCTTGTATGTAGAGAAGAGAAATGTCTTAGGAATCTGTAATACAATTGATATTGTACCTTCTTTATGCCAGCTTGCAGCCGTACCCCGCCGAGACTCTTACAATATTCGGCTACTCAACTATGGCAGCTGTCCCCCCATGGAGGAACTCTTGAAGTGATATAAATGTTATCAGCAATTTATCGTAAGTCAAATTGATCAAAGTCTAAGCCTCTGGGAACCAAGGCCATCTACGAGGCAAGTCGTTGATCTACACTTTCAACAAGACCATCCTGGAGGGCATTCTCCTGCCTCTAGAGCACAGCTGATATCTTAGTCAGTAAGGGTTCTTACGGATGTCCTTATAACCCATGGTGGTATCTTCCAAGGGGCTTTGATTGCCAGTCCAACACCTGAAGCCTTTACACACTGCATTGACTCGATTGCAATCGCGACCATGTTTCAGCATTGGCCTTCCGGTCATTATGCCTTGAGCCAGCGGTACACGGTAGCCTCAATATGATTTCATCGTTTTCCTGAGGCATTGTAACAACTATATACACCAATGCGCTCGGAACCATATACTTAGTCTCTTATACGTAAGGAGAAGAACGATTTCAAAGTCCAGCACCATGTTGCTATGTGCCAATTGAGCCTTCGTTATGCATAGTTGTGTCTATAGAGTAATAACTCTTTGAAGTGACTTGAACATTCCTCAGTTCCTTGCCCTGCCATTTCAGTTCGCAATCTTCACTGGTTGTGCTGGGGTCAAACATTTCCTTTAGGGTTTTCCTCTCCGTCGTTGTATCTTTGTACCTTTGTCTAGGCGTGCGGCTTCTAGATCCTTGGTCCTCCTGCTATCGACGATTGGGTCATTGATGTCTAAATTCTGTGTAAGAGTAAGGAGGGTTTTGAATATAGTCGTATAGGTTTTCAACAATGTATCGGGAAAAACTTTTCTACCCTTGTATGTTATCTTTCTGAGCTCTTTATTGGCCCCTCGGCTCTTCATAGACTTTTCAGAATAGCCCTTAATGACCTGTTCCAACAACTCTAGGTTGCCTTTGCCGACGGTTCTTCGGGAAAAGATTCGGCTGCCTTCTCGCAATCTTTCCACGTCTACTGTTCTCTTACTAGCAAATAACATCGTGCATAGATGAAAGATCAGACTTGCTCTGAGGCGCTCGAGATCTGTACGAACGGTGTCACTACCAAGCGCATGCTCTTCTTTGAGTTTCCTCGAACCCATAGGGTTATCGGCACTCTCATGAAGCACTTCATGGCCTTCCACTGCTAACGTTGTGGAAGCTTCTTGGATCCCTGTTTGGGTAAAAGCCGATTTGACACAGGGTCTTAGACCCGAAACAGGGCTACTGAGCGGTAAGTCACCCCCGTGCGTAGAATCAGGGTTGTGTTTGCCATCAGCAGATCTTGATTGACGTTGGCCATTTGGAGTCGGGATCGCCCCGGATTCCCGATCTTTTGGGGTCAAGAACTCCATGTTCAGTTCCGACAATGGAGTTACTACTTCGTTCGTGTCTGGTACGAATGTAGACCGGGCCTTTTCTGGGCGGATCACCCTCCCATCATCGAGCTTGGCTTGTGCAAGCGATGATTGCAAGTCATCAATCCTATGCCGCACACGCTCGATAAGCAGTTTTAGCCTCTCTGTGACTGGCACCTTGCCTAGGAACCGCTCTTCCAGCACTGCAGAAAATGGTTGTCCAGATGGCGGCGGAAAAGTGCTTGTGAAGTACATGATATTCTTCTCAATCTGACTAAGCTCTTCACGTAGGCCGTCCAGCTCGTCACGGCGGTCTTGATTTCTATTGGGCTTGGAAGTGGCCTCTTCTGCAGGCTTCTGGTTGATCCAGGCATTACTGCTCAGTCGAAGAAATTCAGCCATATCACCTTGTCGCGAATGAACTTCAGCTTCTGAGTCTTTCATGCGTCTTTGAAGTTTTCCCACTTCCTCAACAAGCCAGTCCATCGTATCTTTTAGGCCGTTAAATTTACAATCTCTCTCTGTAGCACTACTCTGAATCTTCTGTACTTCGACCATGAACCTGTCTTTCTCGCAAAGTTGGGCAATAATACGATTAAGATCGTTTACCTGACTCTCCAGCTTGGGGAAGTTATTACTCTCATCCAGTTGTTTGTTTTTCGTAGGGGTGAAGTATGAAGAACTCCTCCTTTCATCGCAGGCAATCTGCTGTTGTGTCATTGCTTTCTGCATCTCGATGAGCTTTGACATGATATTCCGTAGGTCAGAAGGCAAGCTCTCTATAATAATGTCCGTTTGTTTCACGTCTCCTTGACAAGTCATGGTTTTGGCCTTGGTGTCATAGGCATCCTTCTCTGTGCCCAGGCCATGGCTTTTGTCTTTGAGCTCTGAGCCAAGTGCTCGAATCTGCTCATGGAGCTCATGGATTTGCTTCTTGAGCTGTTCTATTTCTAATACAGGTAATCGTTCGGATAGCCTTTTGCGCTCTGCTTCGTAGTTGATTTTACATGTCAGCAACTCATTGGTTGCCTCGCGGTATTCTTTATCCTTTTCTTTAATGTCTCTGTTGAGCTGACTCGTTTGTTCTGTCAGGTGACTAATTTCCCCGCACAGTTTTTCCGCTGTTTCTTCGCTGAGGTAGTCAACACGAGATATCAACTTATTCATTTCTTCGACACCCGTGGCAAATCTTGTTGCTTTTCAACATTATCTTTGAATGCGTATGTGTTTGTTTATCGATGGCGCGCTTGAGATCCTCG